>NW_028160392.1:0-56116 GCF_964263955.1 Coregonus lavaretus | reverse complement strand
AGAGAGAGAGAGAGAGAGAGAGAGAGAATATTTACTATAGGATGGGGCTTTTGTGTGCTATTCTCCTCTCCAGCAGGCACGCCCTGCCCTGATCTCCTCTCCCCATCTCCAGCACTCACCTGATTAATCAGCCATTTCCTTGTGTGATGACAGCCTGGAGCCACGGGGGCCCAGCGAGTGCTAATAAAGCCCAGAGGAGAGCACCTCCTGGGAGAACAGATACTGCCCCCTGCCCACCCTCTGTCCTTTATAGTGGATGAAACACAGGTGGCCCTGTGTGCAGTCTAATCAACATTAACATTGATCAGTTTAATATCTATTGAATGGAAATTGATACCGCAGGGAATAGATATTCATATGTTGGTGGACGCCAGAAAGGCTATTGAATATTGTGTTTGTAAGTTTGCTTTCTGAATCTGTAATATTATCGATGCGAAGGGTATGCTCAGAACAGACGTTATTTGGAACGGAATAGAAACCCTGTATTTGCATTGAATGTGTAGGTCTATTAGGTAATCTATAATATCTTTAATGTTATTGATTTTCTGTTGCTATGGCTCAGGCCAGGCATGTGTCACTACCAATTAGATCATGTTCTACACTCTCTCTCTCTCTCTCTCTCTCTCCACCACACAACGATTGTGTCCATTCAGCATCTGTTCATGTCTCAGTCTTTAAACAAGAGATGATTCGACATTACCTGGACATTGTATGTGGCTTTAGCTGTTCCTCCCAACGTTGTGAAATGAGCAGTAGCGTGAACAGGACACATTTTACAGTAGGATTTGGGAAATAACAGTGCTCTAGGTGGATGGGTTCCCTTCCCTTTCACCATGCCAGATTCAAAGTGGGCCAACCACAGCTGAAAGGCACCTAGTTTCGTTTGGCAGCTCAGTATGAGAGAGAGAGAGAGAGAGAGAGAGAGAGAGAGAGAGAGAGAGAGAGAGAGAGAGAGAGAGAGAGAGAGAGAGAGAGAGAGAGAGAGAGAGAGAGAGAGAGAGAGAGAGAGAGACTGCAGTCACAGCCTTGTGGCATCTCCTCAAACCCCCCACTTCCCCTCCAACCCCAACCCCACTCCGTTTCCCCTCTGTTCTGTCTGCCCACTCCCTTCCCTTCCCCTGCAAGCTGTTGGATTGATGCATATTTATTGGGTATTCCTTAAAGAGACTGGGGAGAGATTGTCAGACTGCAGAATTAAGACACTTGGCAGACATCTTGGAGGCCATCACAGGCATAGTAATGTTAAGGGAGGGAAACCACTGGGGCTTCACTTGATTAATGGGGGTATACGTCTGTGCATGCGGGCTCTGTGTGTTCATTGTGCATGCACATGTGTGTAGGTATCGACGTGTTTATGTGTATAGTCCATGATACAGCTACACGAGCTGCTTATCTTTGTTCTTGATTCTCCAGCATCGTTGTTCAATGAGGATTTGTTCCTCTCCTGTGCTCCTCTTTTGTCTCACTGTTCAGCAGTTTAATGAGCACTATTACTGCTCTATCTCTATGAATGTCTCTCACAAAGGATCATCACTGTGTATGAGGATTAGGAGTAGTAGTAGTAATAGTAGTTGTAGTAGTAGTAGTAGTAGTAACAGTATTAGTAGTAGTAGTAGTAGTAGCAGTAGTAGTAGCAGCAGCAGCAGTAGTAGTAGTAGTGGCAGTAGTAGTAGTAGTAGTAGTTGTAATAGCAGCAGCAACAACAGTAGGAGAAGTTGCAACTGTTGTAGCAGTAAAAAGTACTATTGTTCACTTGCAACCTCACATCCTCATCCTCTCCATTCTCTTGTACCACTGGACAGCTGTCACACTCACCAGAGGTCAACCACATGTGCCACGAATCCAGGGCAGAGCAGATCAATACAGCGTTGTTACTGAGACACTGAATCAGCCCTGTATTTTAGGCCACTGTGTCATAAGATACTGGATCACTTCCAGGTAAGTTTAGAGCCATTGCTTTAGAACTTTAGAGTTACGACACAGTAATTTCCATTTGTGACAACCAGTAAGACATAGTTAAGAAAGAACAAACATTGTAAAATGCATACAGTACTTTTGCTTCTAAACCAACAAAAATATCTTCAGAGTAGAAGATATCTGTTCCATTTGAGTCATTCTGGTACATGGCAAATCACTGTGACAGAGTCAGTGAATTGATTTTTATAATTTTTGGATAATTTCCAAACCCCAGCCAGGTCACCCGTGATACAAGTCAGTATTCAAAGTCTATCCATGTCTGAGGACATCGAGAGATGACATGGAAACTGGCCACTAGGGGCAACAGTGTGCGTTGTTACCTTCAAGTAGGTTTTGGTTTTGCTAGGGTGGTGTGGACGGGGATGGCGGATGGGTGTAAACATCTGCCTCTGATTCCAAAGGTTGCAAGTTAAAATCCATCGATAGAAAGTCTTTTTTGAGATTTGTGTTTTAAGCCTATCCCAAACCTTAACCCTTACCTTAACCATTTGGCGTTGATGCCTAACCTTAAGATTTTGGAGTTAAGGCCTAAACTTAACCTTAAATACTTTGAAATTAGACGTTTGCAACAAATTCGAAAATTTGTCGTTTGAGAAACATGCATGAACGTCTAATTCTGACGTGAGACTGTGGGAGCTAGTTGCCAAACTCTGCTGTCACGAGTGTCAGTGTAATGCGGTGGGTCGAAGTCAGGTGCAGGACACAGAACTCAATGAAAACGTACTTTACTAATAAGTAAAGAAAAAAATACAAAATACCTCCACACAGGGAGGAGCAAACCCGCTCACCAAACGACACACGAAACGAAATAACAAACCCGCACAAAACACAACGGGAGCCACCGGGTTAAATAGGGAAGGAGTAATTACACGATGGGAAACAGGTGTGTGACAATCAGACAACAACAGGTAGAATATAGAAACATAGAACATAGATCGGCAGTAGCTAGTATTCCGGTGACAACGAACGCCGAAGCCTGCCCGAGCAAGGAGGAGGGGCAGCCTCGGCAGAATCCGTGACAGTACACCCCCCCCCCCCCGACACCGGCCTCGGGGACGGCCAGGAGGACGCGGCGTGGGGCGAGTCAGATGACTGCGGTGGAAATCCCTCAACATGGAGGGATCGAGCATGTCCCTCCTAGGGACCCAGCACCGTTCCTCCGGACCGTACCCCTCCCACTCCACGAGATACTGCAGGCCTCCCACCTGACGCCTCGAATCTAAGATGGAACGGACCGAGTACACCGGTGCCCCCTAGATGTCCAGTGGGGGTGGAGGAACCTCCTGTATCTCAGACTCCTGGAGTGGACCAGCTACCACCGGCCTGAGAGACACATGGAACGAGGGGTTAAAACGATACTCAGGAGGAAGCTGTAACCTATAACATACCTCGTTCAATCTCCTCAGGACTTTGAATGGCCCCACAAACCACTGACCCAGCTTCCGGCAGGGCAGGCGAAGGGGCAGGTTTCGGGTCGAGAGCTAGACCCGGTCCCCCGGTGCACACACCGGACCCTCACTGCGGTGGCGGTCGGCGCTCTCCTTTTGCCGCCCGATGGCCAGCTGCAGGCGCACATGGGCAGCGTTCCAGGTCTCCTGCGAGCGCTGAAACCATTCATCCACCGCAGGTGCCTCGATTTGGCTCTGATGCCAAGGTGCCAGAACCGGCTGATAACCTAATACACACTGGAATGGAGTAAGGTTAGTGGAGGAGTGGCGGAGTGAGTTTTGGGCCATCTCTGCCCAGGGGAGGAAAACCGACCACTCCCCCCGCCGGTCCTGGCAGTACGACCTCAGAAACCTACCCACCTCCTGGTTGACTCTCTCCACCTGCCCGTTACTTTCGGGGTGAAACCCTGAGGTCAGGCTGACCGAGACTCCCAGACGTTCCATGAACGCCCTCCAGACCCTTGAGGTGAACTGGGAACCCCGATCAGACACTACATCCTCAGGTACCCCATAGTGCCGGAAGACGTGTGTAAATAGGGCCTCAGCAGTCTGTAGGGCCGTAGGGAGACCGGGCAGAGGAATGAGGCAGCAGGACTTAGAAAACGTATCCACAACGACCAGGATCGTGGTGTTCCCTTGTGAGGGGGGAAGATCCGTCACGAAGTCCACCGATAGGTGGGACCATGGTCGTTGTGGAATGGGTAGGGGTTGCAATTTCCCTCTGGGCAGGTGTCTAGGAGCCTTACACTGGGCGCACACCGAGCAGGAGGAAACATAAACCCTCACGTCCTTAGCTAAGGTGGGCCACCAGTACTTCCCACTAAGACAATGCACTGTCCGACCGATACCAGGATGACCAGAGGAGGGTGACGTGTGAGCCCAATAGATCAAACGATCGCGGACCTCCAGTGGAACGTACCCACGACCCTCTGGACACTGGGGAGGAGTAGTTTCATTATGTAACGCCCGCTCGATGTCCGTGTCCACCTCCCACACCACCGGTGCCACCAGACACGACGCCGGACGTATGGGAGTGGGCTCCACGGAACTCTCCTCCGTGTCATACAGTCGGGACAGAGCATCTGCCTTAGCGTTCTGGGAACCTGGCCTGTAAGAAAGGGTGAAAACATAAACGGGTGAGAAACATGGACCACCTTGCCTGGCGAGGGTTTAATCTCCTCGCTGCCCGGATGTACTCCAGATTGCGGTGGTCAGTCAAAATGAGAAAAGGGTGTTTAGCCCTCTCAAGCCAATGTCTCCACGCTTTCTGGGCTTGGACCACAGCCAACAGCTCCCGGTCCCCCACATCATAGTTGCGCTCCGCCGGACTGAGCTTCTTCGAAAAGAACGCACAGGGGCGGAGTTTGGGTGGTGTGCCCGAGCGCTGGGAATGTACAGCACCTATCCCAGCCTCTGACGCGTCCACCTCAACCGTGAAAGCCAAGGAGGGATCCGGATGAGCCAGCACTGGAGCCGAGGTAAACAGGTTCTTCAGATGACTGAACGCCCTGTCCGCCTCAGCTGACCACCGCAGACGCACCGGTCCCCCCTTCAGCAACGAGGTAATGGGAGCCGCTACCTGACCAAAGCCCCGGATAAACCTCCGGTAGTAGTTGGCAAACCCCAAAAATCGCTGCAACTCCTTCACCGTGGTTGGAGTCGACCAATTACGCACGGCCGAAATGCGGTCACTCTCCATCCTCACCCCAGACGCGGACATGTGGTACCCTAGGAAGGAGATGGACTCCTGAAAGAACAGGAATTTATCCGCCTTGGCATACAGGTCATGCTTCAATAGTCGTCCAAGCACTTTACGCACCAGGGACACATTCTCGGCCCGTGTAGCGGAGTATATGAGAATGTCGTCAATATACACCACTACATCTAGTCCGTGCAGATCCCTGAAAATCTCATCGACAAAGGATTGGAAGACTGATGGAGCATTCATCAACCTGTATGGCATGACGAGGTATTCATAGTGTCCTGAGTTGGTACTGAATGCCGTCTTCCACTCATCTCCCTCCCGGATACGCACCAGGTTGTACTCGCTCCTGAGATCCAATTTTGTGAAGAAGCGCGCCCCGTGCAATGACTCCTTCATACAAGCTATCAGAGGTAGTGGATAGCTGTACTTGACGGTGATCTGATTAAGACCACGGTAATCAATGCACGGGCGTAACCCACCAACCTTCTTCTTCACGAAAAAGAAACTTGAGGAAACAGGTGAAGTGGAAGGCCGAATGTATCCCTGTCTCAGAGATTCGGAGACATATGTTTCCATAGCCGCCTTCTCCTCCTGTGACAGAGGATACACGTGACTCCGGGGAAGTGCAGCGCCCACCTGGAGATTTATCGCACAATCCCCCGGACGATGGGGTGGTAATTTAGTCGCCCTCTTTTTACTGAAGGCGAGAGCCAAATCGGCATACTCGGAGGAATGTGCATGGTGGAGACCTGGTTTGGACTCTCCACCGTAGTAGCCCCTAAGGACACCCCTACACACCTCCCTGAGCACTGACTGGACCATCCCTTGAGAGCCCTCTGTTGCCATGAAATAGTGGGGTCATGAGTGGTTAACCAGGGAAGTCCCAACACCACAGGATACGCAGGAGAATCAATCAGATAGAGACTAATCCTCTCCTCATGACCCCCCTGCGTCTTCATTAAGAGTGGAGCGGTGACCTCCCTGATTAGGCACAACCCTAACGGGCGACTATCTAATGCATGTACAGGGAAGGGCACATCAAAACGTACATTGGGAATCCCTAAACTAAGTGAATACTGACGATCAATCAAATTCCCAGCTGCGCCTGAATCTACTAGCGCCTGATGCTGGGAATGAGGAGAAAACTCTGGGAAAACAACCTTAATACACATATGAGCAACAGGGAGCTCTGGGTGAGTCGGGTGCTTACTCACCTGAGACGGTCGACCAGTGCTCTGCCTACTGCCTCGACTCCCTGGGGACCCTCCCCAGCACCGACCAGCAGTGTGTCTTCTGCGGCCACAGTTGGTACAGGGGACGGCCCCTCTCCTGGTCTCACTAAGCGCAGCACCTCCGAGCTCCATGGGGGTAGGGTCGGAGGTGCTGAGGGATGGAATGGACGGGCCCCGATCAGAACGTCCGCGGGTTTCCAACAGGTTATCCAGCCTGATGGACATATCCACCAGTTGGTCCAGGTTGAAGTTGGTATCCCTGCAGGCCAGTTCCCGACGAACGTCCTCCCTTAGGCTGCATCGATAGTGGTCTATCAAGGCCCTCTCATTCCATCCTGGTCTGGCTGCCAGAGTCCTGAACTCCAGCGCAAAATCCTGCGCGCTCCTCCTCTCCTGTCTTAGGTGGAACAGACGTTCGGTGAAATCCTCGTAGCGGACTGATGTAGCATCAATTCCTCCCCACTCGGCGTTGGCCCACTCGAGCGCCTTCCCCGACAGACAGGAGATGAGGGCGGACACGCTCTCGTATCCCGAGGGCGCCGGGTGAATGGTTGCCAGGTAGAGCTCTACCTGGAGAAGAAAACCCTGACACACGGCTGGTGTACCGTCATATGCCCTCGGGAGCGAGAGCCGAATCCCACTGGACCCAGGTGGCGAAGGGGTGGACAGTGGTGTGGGTGGTTGAGTGGTTGGAGGAGGTGCAGAAAAGCCACCTCTCTCCCATCGTTCCATAGTATTTACCACTCTCTCCATAGCGGTGCCGAGAGCCTGGATCATGCTCTCCTGTCGTTGGACGCGTTCCTTCATCGATCCGGACTGACTGGCTGTACCTGCTGACTCCATACTGGTGCGTGTTTCTGTCACGAGTGTCAGTGTAATGCAGTGGGTCGAAGTCAGGCGCAGGACACAGACCTCAATGAAAACGTACTTTACTAATAAGTAAAGAAACAAATACAAAATACCTCCACACAGGGAGGAGCAAACCCGCTCACCAAACGACACACGAAACGAAATAACAAACACGCACAAAACACAATGGGAGCCACCGGGTTAAATAGGGAAGGAGTAATTACACAATGGGAAACAGGTGTGTGACAATCAGACAACAACAGTGATTCCGGTGACGACGAACGCTGAAGCCTGCCCGAGCAAGGAAGAGGGGCAGCCTCGGCAGAATCCGTGACATTGGCATAGTAATCATCTATTAAACATGCAACCAATCGAAACTACTATTGGCAGGTATGGCAGGAGCAGACAACAAATTATACTTGCTCTTGTTTCTCCAGGCCTGGGTTGCGAAATTACTAAAAGCCATCCCTCTTTCTTTCGTTCCCACTGATTGAGGCCTTATTGATTTAATTTAGGAGTGCTCATCGCCAGCCACTTGGAGGCAGCTTCACTTACGGGATGATTATAATTTTCCGCAACACTATAAAAAACCCAGAGGACTCTGAATTGTCTGGCTCAGCAAAGGTCCTAACGTACAGAGAGAGCATCATAGAAACATGCTGCAGTAGAGGACAAATACATTTATTGTGCCAACTCTAAGACGACCCAAATGAAGATCTGAAACAGTAAGCTAGGAAAATAAATCCATGAGAAAGCTATAGTGTGTTTGCAATGTTTTCTCATTTCATTTTAGCACTACCTCCATCTTAAATGTCCTGTAGGTTTTGCTGCATATACAAAATGACTACTGCTGTTGTGATTGTTGTTATGACTACATCAACTAGTACTACTACAGTACTACTACATTATTACATAAATGATCTTGTAGAGCCTCTCTACTGCTGCTGCCACTGTGATTATTGTGATCCATCTTTGCTGTTGTCACTGCAGTTTGGAAAAGGCGTGGGAAAGAACAGTTTGGTTGGTCAGACCCACTGCTGATTCACAGCTTCTGTCAATATCCTTATAGCTACTTGTGAGATTTCAGTTGGATTTGAGCCCTTACAGCATTTCTAAAGTACGGTTAAGTTTAAATTGTTCCATGTATCCATGACAATAACATTTCTGCTGCAAATACATTAGTGAGAGTTTATGTGCATGCGTGCGTGTGCCTTCGTGTGTGTGCGTGTTTGTGTGTGCATATGTGTGCGTGCGTGTCACTTGGACATGTCCGAATACCCATACTAGCGTACTAAATAGTATGCAAAAAAAGTTATGTTTTATAGTATGTGACATTTTTAACATAGTACTCTGACTGCGTCCTCTTTTTATTTTTTATTTTTTTTATTTCACCTTTATTTAACCAGGTAAGCCAGTTGAGAACAAGTTCTCATTTACAACTGCGACCTGGCCAAGATAAAGCAAAGCAGTGCGATAAAAACAGCACAGAGTTACATATGGGGTAAAAAACATAAAGTCAAAAATACAACAGAAAATATATATACAGTGTGTGCAAATGTAGCAAGTTATGGAGGTAAGGCAATAAATAGGCTATAGTGCAAAATAATTACAATAGTATTAACACTGGAATGCTAGATGTGCAAGAGATTATGTGCAAATAGAGATACTGGGGTGCAAAAGAGCAAAATAAATAACAATATAGGGATGAGGTAGTTGGGTGGGCTAATTTCAGATGGGCTGTGTACAGGTGCAGTGATCGGTAAGGTGCTCTGACAACTGATGCTTAAAGTTAGTGAGGGAGATAAGAGTCTCCAGCTTCAGAGATTTTTGCAATTCGTTCCAGTCATTGGCAGCAGAGAACTGGAAGGAATGGCGGCCAAAGGAGGTGTTGGCTTTGGGAATGACCAGTGAGATATACCTGCTGGAGCGCAGACTGCTATGGTGGGTGCTGCTATGGTGACCAATGAGCTAAGATAAGGCGGGGATTTGCCTAGCAGTGATTTATAGATGGCCTGGAGCCAGTGGGTTTGACGACGAACATGTAGTGAGGACCAGCCAACAAGAGCGTACAGGTCACAGTGGTGGGTAGCGTATGGGGCTTTGGAGACAAAACGGATGGCACTGTGATAGACTACATCCAATTTGCTGAGTAGAGTGTTGGAGGCTATTTTGTAAATGACATCGCCGAAGTCAAGGATCGGTAGGATAGTCAGTTTTACGAGGGCATGTTTGGCAGCATGAGTGAAGGAGGCTTTGTTGCGAAATAGGAAGCCGATTCTAGATTTAACTTTGGATTGGAGATTCTTTATGTGAGTCTGGAAGGAGAGTTTACAGTCTAACCAGACACCTAGGTATTTGTAGTTGTCCACATACTCTAGGTCAGACCCGTCGAGAGTGGTGATTCTAGTCGGGTGGGCAGGTGCCAGCAGCGTTCGATTGAAAAGCATGCATTTAGTTTTACTAGTGTTTAAGAGCAGTTGGAGGCTACTGAAGGAGTGTTGTATGGCATTGAAGCTCGTTTGGAGGTTTGTTAATGCGCGATTGCGTTCGACTCCCGCCACTTGTTCAGTATGGGTAGTCGGAGTACTATGTTAGAAATTTCACATACTATAAAACATCATTTTTTTGTGTATTTGTGTGTGTGAGCCTAGTGAGCATCTGAAAGAGAATCTCTCAGCAGTCCCTCCTTCAGTGTCAAACTACCTCTTCTGGCTATAGTGTGTGTGCCACATATTGGGGTCTCTCCTCTCTCATTTCTCTATTCTTTCTCCACTCTCTCACTCTACTCTACATCCCTATCTACTTACTCTTACTCTACCCATCTGCTGTTCTACTCTCATCCTGTTCTCATGTTGTCTCTTTCCTCCTCTCCGTTTCCTTCCCTGACACGTTTTACATCTGAACTCTGTATCGTTCCCCGAGCTGCTAGACTCTGTATCGTTCTCCGAGCTGCTAGACTCTGTATCATTCCCCGAGCTGCTAGACTCTGTATCGTTCCCCGAGCTGCCAGACTCTGTATCGGTCCCCGAGCTGCCAGACTCTGTATCGTTCCCCGAGCTGCTAGACTCTGTATCGTTCCCCGAGCTGCTAGACTCTGTATCGTTCCCGAGCTGCTAGACTCTGTATCGTTCCCCGAGCTGCTAGACTCTGTATCGTTCCCCGAGCTGCTAGACTCTGTATCGTTCCCTGAGATGCTAGTCTCTGTATCGTTCCCCGAGCTGCTAGACTCTGTATCGTTCCCCGAGCTGCTAGACTCTGTATCGGTCCCCGAGCTGCCAGACTCTGTATCGTTCCCCGAGCTGCTAGACTCTGTATCGTTCCCCGAGCTGCCAGACTCTGTATCGTTCCCGAGCTGCTAGACTCTGTATCGTTCCCTGAGATGCTAGTCTCTGTATCGTTCCCCGAGCTGCTAGACTCTGTATAGTTCCCCGAGCTGCTAGACTCTGTATCGTTCCCCGAGCTGCTAGACTCTGTATCGTTCCCCGAGCTGCTAGACTCTGTATCGTTCCCCGAGCTGCTAGACTCTGTATCGTTCCCTGAGATGCTAGTCTCTGTATCGTTCCCCGAGCTGCTAGACTATGTACAGTTCCCCGAGATGCTAGAATCTGTACAGTTCCCAGAGGTGCTAGTCTTCGGTTGGGTTTGTTTGAAGTACCGCTAGGTTCTTGATGTGGGTTTGACAGTTTTGCATATGGATTCTCTCGGGTTGCCCTTCAGTGTTGGAGCAGGGTGGCAGAGAGGAGTGCTGCATACAGCACAGTGTGAGCAGCATCACAAATCAGGAGGCTGAGAGAGTGAGAGAGAGAGCGCGCTGGAGTTGGGGGAGGATGGAGGGAGGGGGAGGATGAATTGGAGGATAGAGGGAGGGGGTGGAAGATGTGGGGGAGAGAAGAGATGGAAAGGGGAGGGGGATCCACTCTGTGGGTAGCGAAAAAGGAAGAGGAGGAGGGGATTGAGAGAATGAAGGGTGAGGGTCGTGTGAGAGAGAATGTGTGTGTGTGTACGTTCATGTGTGTGTGGGTACGGGAGAGTGAGTACTGCTGCAGTGGGAACAGTGAGAGGAGGACTGCAGTTTCTTGGGCTGATGGGTGAGCGACCGAGGGACGTTATTAAGGCACTGTTACATTAACCCTTAAGTGCCTCTCTGGTGAATGGGTTGGCCCGAACATTGTGGATAATAGGATCAAGGAGATTGCTCTGGTAAGGGTGTATTCCAACTATTTTTCCCTGCCTGGCTTTAACTCCTTATGTAATATGAATAGATAGGGGGAGACTTTATATATGGACAGGAGGGATTTGTGAATGAAACTACATGTCGCTGTCCGGTGCTGAAACTATGCTATAGGCTGGGGCAACTGTGTTGGTGCTGGATAAGGCTGCACTGTGACTTGATTGACCTCATCTCTACTTGTTTTGCACAGATGGAGAATCTTAAGTGGGACAGGTAATGTGTATGCTTCGTTTTGCATGTTATTTTCGAGTGCATACTGTACAAACTTTTGTGACACGCTTGATCATTTGTAAGAAGCTTGATCATTTGTGATAAGATTGATTATCTTGTGACATTTGTAGATTTTGAAAGATTGTTTCATAATAAGCTGTGAGATGTGCATTTGTACTGTGTTTGGGACCTGAGAACACAGTGATTTGCTTTGGGGTCTTTGCAGGAACACTATGGTGAGTATACGTTAGGTCACTCTCATTGATCATGTCTCATTTAGCCTGGGTGGCTCAGTTTGTAGTGTACATCCAGGAGGCAGCCCTGCTGACAGCTGCTCTGTTTACCCCACCAGCCTCTATTAACACCTCACCCTGTCCTGCACTGTCAGGAACCATGACGTGGTGCAGCCACAAACACATGGCACCCTGCCTAACAATCAAATCAATCACATTTATTTATATCAGCAGGTGTCACAAAGTGCTTATACAGAAACCCAGCCTAAAACCCCAATCAGTAAGCAATGCAGATGTAGAAGCACGGTGGCTAGGGAAAACTCCCTACAAAGGCAGGAACCTAGGAAGAAACCTAGAGAGGAACCAGGCTCTGAGGGGTGGCCAGTCCTCTTCTGGCTGTGCCGGGTGGAGATTATAAGAGTAAATGGCCATTAAGGCCAGATTGTTCTTCAAGATATTCAAATGTTCATAGATGACCAGCAGGGTGAAGTAATAATCACAGTGGTTGTAGAGTGTGCAACAGGTCAGCACCTCAGGAGTAAATGTCAGTTGGCCTTTCCTAGCCAAGCATTCAGAGGTCGGGACAGCAGCTGCGGTAGAGAGAGAGAGGGAGCGAGAGAGTCAAAAACAGCAGATCCGGGACAAGGTAACAGGTCAGGGTTCCATAGCATGACCAGATGGACCAGGGACAGTCAGGAGTCGTCAGGTCAGGTAGTCCTGAGGCATGGTCCTAGGGCTCAGGTCCTCCAGGAGCAGAGTGAGAGAGGGAGAGTGCGAGAATTAGAGGGAGCATACTTAATTCACACAGGACACCAGATAAGACAGGAGAATTAGACTAGATATAACAGACTGACCCTAGCCCTCTTGCACATAGACTATTGCAGCATAGATACTGGAGGCTGAGACAGGGGGGGTCGGGGGACACTGTGGCCCCGTCCGACGATACCCCCGGACAGGGCCAACCAGGCAGGATATAACCCCACCTACTTTGCCAAAGCACAGCCCCCACACCACTAGAGGGATATCAACAGACAACCAACTTACTACCCTGAGACAAGGCTGAGTGTAGCCCATGAAGATCTCCTCCACTGCACGAGCCCAAGGGGGCACAAGACCGGACAGGAAGATCACGTGAGTGACCCAACCTACTCAACTCGAATATAGTGTAAAAAAGCCTGGCACGACATGACTCATCCCTCCTAGTCCAGTGACTCAGCCCCCGTAACAGGGTCAGAGGCAGAAAATCCCAGTGGATAGAGGGGAACCGGCCAGGCAGAGACAGCAAGGGTGGTTCGTTATTCCAGTGCCTTGCCGTTCACACCTGGGCCAGACTACGCTCAATCATATTACTTACTGAAGAGATGAGTCTTCAGTAAAGACTTAAAGGTTGAGACCGAGTCTGCGTCTCTCACATAGGTAGACCATTCCATAAAAATTGAGCTCTGTAGGAGAAAGCCCTGCCTCCAGCTGTTTGCTTAGGAACAATAAGGAGGCCTGCATCTTGTGACCGTAGCGTACGTGTAGGACCAAATCGGAGAGATAGGTAGGACCAAGTCCATGTAAAGGTTTGTAGGTTAGCAGTAAAACCTTGAAATCAGCCCTAGCCTTAACAGGAAGCCAGTGTAGAGAGGCTAACACTGGAGTAATATGATACATTCTTTTGGTTGTAGTCAAGATTCTAGCATCCATATTTAGCACTAACTGAAGTTTATTTAGTGCTTTATCCGGGTAGCTGGAGAGTAGAGCATTGCAGTAGTCTAATCTATAAGTGACAAAAACATGGATTAGCTTTTCTGCATAATTTTTGGACAAAAAGTTTCCAATTTTTGCCATGTTGCGAAGATGGAAAAAAAGCTGCCCTTAAAATATTCTTCATATGTTTGTCAAAAGAGATATCAGGGTCCTTCACAGTTATATTTGAGACGACTGTACAACCATCAAGATTAATTGTCAGATCAAGCAGCAGATGTCTTTGTTTCTTTGGACCTAGAACTAGCATCTCTGTTTTGTCCAAGTTTAAAAGTAAAAAATGTGCCTTATGTCTGAAACACAGGCTTCCAGGGTAGGCAATTTTGGGCCTTATCATGTTTCATTGAAATGTACAGCTGTGTGCCGTCCACATAGCAGTGAAAGTTGACATTGTGAAAGACATCACCAAGAGATAGAATATATAGTGAAAACAATAGAGGTCCTAAAACGGAACCTTGAGGAACACCAAAACGTATAATTGATTTGTCAGAGGACAAACCATCCACAGAGACAAACAGATATATTTCTGACAGATAAGATCTAAACTAGGCTATACTGGGGCAGGAGCCTAGCGTGTACCCTGTAGTCTTCCCTCAGGTCTGTGTAGGCTAGGACAGGACAGAGGAGGAGCAGATAAGACAGAGGCTGACAGATACGCTGAGGAGTATGGAGAGGGGAGACCGGATAGAGGCCATGGGGGTTTTATGAAGTGCTGCAGGATGCACTATTTTACGATGTGTCCCGTGGGACGTGTAGCTAGAGCAGGCAGGCTGGCAGGCAGATCTGTGAGGGGACAGTTCCAAGGACATAGCTGTCTATCTGGGGCTGGTCACTTCACACCTCGACAATGCTGCTGGCTCTCATTGTTGGGCTCTCCTCCAGGACAGTACACTGATGGAGTTCTGCACCAGAACAAAGGATACTGATGATTTCATAGAGCTTTCTCGTTTGAAAATAAAAAGCGCCTTTGAATCAGGATACATGTTTTTGTCGGTAGCTTTATATCTCATTGAGATGAGAGCCACAAATGTTAATTGTTATTGTATGGTAATTTGAATCAAGCGACAAGTGTAAGCATTTCCGCCATTCCATCGGAAGTGGAAATGAAGTGTCTTAGATTACAGTCTTTGCCCCTCACCAGACTCTGTGTCCTGAAGTGACTTCCTAAAATCCAAACCAACAAACCACGTTGATCCTGTCCCTGGAGACGTTGGCCGTGTTCGAGAAGATCAAAACTGTAATGTATCATGGATAAATTGTGAATGACTGATCAACAAATAATAATGAGTAGTTATTTATGATGCAAGGTTCTTTGCAGATCAGTCAGTTGGCAGTCGCCTGCACTGTTGGCTGCAATGTTGTACAAGCCCAGAGTCTCGGTCTCTGCTTTTGTACCGCTCACTCTCAGCCAATCAATTTCAGGAGTGGGGTTGGAGTGGTCACATGACTATCACAGCCTTGTACTCAGATGAAAACAAAGGAGCATGTCTGTTTTTTTTGGGGAAAAGCACCCTCATGGACTGAAACCAATCATTGACTGAAATCCTTCCCATCAGTAAAACAACACCCACCACTTTCTTATTTTGGTTAAGAACTGCTTTAAAATGACCTAGATTGCTGATTGTTGGATGTTGGAAGATAACTCTCAAAACTGTGTCATTCTTCAGCCTCCAAAACATTCAGACAGGCTCATTCTGGCATTTTTACTCCCATAGCTAAGCCTGCCGAATCCCTTAGTGACTACATCCAGATAGTTTGTCTCGGTCTCTGCTTCTCAAGTCCAGCAGCTGGTGAATTGACAGCTGGTGTCCCACTAAAAGAAACAGAAAATAACCTCATTTGAACTATTCTGTGTGTCCTGTCCCCCTATCTCACAGTAGACACACAGTGTCCACTGCACTCCTGCCATTTCTACTTGCTCTCATTTCAAGAGCTACTGCTGCTGTTTTGCCATATTCATGATTGTAAAGAGACAGTCAAGTACGGTAAAACCCCTTCCACACAGACAAAAATCCCACGTTTTTAATATCCCACCTTCTTTTGACCTGCTTTTTTGTGTATCTGAAAGGTGTAGGGGGTAAAAAACATGGTATATTAAATCCCACCTCGAGACCTAGTCATGAAACCTGCATTTCCACAGACCCTGTAACCAAAATACAGGTATCGGGTCTGTGTCAATGGTTCTTAAGTGACAGCTGTCAGATACACTACATGACCACACCTGCTCGTCAACCATCTCATTCCAAAATCATGGGCGTTAATATGGAGTTGGTCTCCCCTTTGCTGCTATAACAGCCTCCACTCTTCTGGGAAGACTTTCCATTAGATGTTGGAGCATTGCTGTGGGAACTTGCTTCCATTCAGCCACAACATCATTAGTGAGGTCGGGCACTGATGTTGGGTGATTAGGCCTGGCTCGCAGTCGGTGTTCCAATTCATCCCAAAGGTGTTCGATGGGGTTGAGGTCAGGGCTCTGTGCAGGCCAGTCAAGTACTTCAACACCGATCTCGACAAACCATTTCTGTATGGACCTCGCTTTGTGCACGGTGGCATTGTCATGCTGAAACAGGAAAGGGCCTGTTGGATGCATAGAATCGCCTAGAATGTAATTGTATGCTGTAGCGTTAACTAAGGGTCCTAGCCCGAACCATGAAAAACAGCCCAAGACCATTATTCCTCCTCCACCAAACTTTACAGTTGGCACTATGCATTCGGGCAGGGAGCGTTCTCTTGGCATCCACCAAACCCAGATTTGTCCGTTGGACTGCCAGATGGTGAAGCGTGATTCCTCACTCCAGAGAACGCGTTTCCACTGCTCCAGAGTCCAATGGCGGCGAGCTTTACACCTTTTTCCAGCCGATGCTTGGCATTGCGCTTGGTGATCTTAGGCTTGTGTAAGGCTGCTCGGTCATGGAAATCCATTTCATGAAGCGCCCGACTAACAGTTATTGTGCTGACGTTGCTTCCAGATGCAGTTTGGAACTCGGTAGTGAGTGTTGCAACCGAAGACAGACGATTTTTACGCACTACGTCCTTCAAGCTCACAAAACAGCTGTCCCGTTCTGTGAGCTTGTGTGGCCTACCACTTCGCAGCTGAGCCGTTGTTGCTCCAAGACGTTTCCACTTCACAATAACAGCACTTACAGTTGACCGGGGCAGCTCTAGCTGGGCAGAAATTTGATGAACTGACTTGTTGGAAAGGTGGCATCCTATGACAGTGCCACATTGAAAGTCACTGAGCTCAAATCCACTAATCTGAAGGGGTGTCTTGTGTCCACATACTTTTGTCTATGGATTCGGAAAGTATACAGACCCCTTCCATTTTTCCAAGTTACAGCTTTATTCTAAAATTGATTAAATAAAACATTTTCCTCATCAATCTACACACAATACCCCATAATGACAAAGCGAAAATAGGTATTTAGAAATGTTAGCCCCAAAAAACAAATCACCTTATTTACATAAGTATTCAGACCCTTTGCTATGTGACTCGAAATTGAGCTCTGGTGCATCCTGTTACCATTGAACATCCTTGAGATGTTTCTACAATTTGATTGGAATCCACCTGTGGTAAATTCAATTGATTGACATGATTTGGAAAGGCACACACCTGTCTATATAAGGCCCCACAGTTGACAGTGCATGTCAGAGCAAAAACCAAGCCATGAGGTCGAAGGAATTGTCTGTAGAGCTCTGAGACAGGATTGTGTCCA
Source organism: Coregonus lavaretus (assembly GCF_964263955.1). Classification (NCBI taxonomy): domain Eukaryota; kingdom Metazoa; phylum Chordata; class Actinopteri; order Salmoniformes; family Salmonidae; genus Coregonus; species Coregonus lavaretus. Next base: position 38,769 of record NW_028160392.1, on the reverse strand, counting down.
GGCACAAATCTGGGGAAGGGTACCAAAAGATTTCTGCAGCATTGAAGGTCCCCAAGAACACAGTGGCCTCCATCATTCTTAAATGGAAGAAGTTTGGAACCACCAAGACTCTTCCTAGAGCTGGCCGCCGGCCAAACTGAGCAATCGGGGGAGAAGGGCCTTGGTCAGGGAGGTGACCAAGAACCCGATGTTCACTCTGACAGAGCTCCAGAGTTCCTCTGTGGAGATGGGAGAACCTTCCAGAAGGACAACCATCTCTGCAGCACTCCACCAATCAGGCCTTTATGGTAGAGTGGCCAGACGGAAGCCACTTCTCAGTAAAAGGTACATGACAGCCCACTTCAAGTATGCCAAAAGGCACATAAAGGACTCTCAGACCATGAGAAACAAGATTCTCTGCTCTGATGAAACCAAGATTGAATTATTTGGCCTGAATGAAAAGCGTCACACGTCTGGAGGAAACCTGGCACCGTCTCTACGGTGAAGCATGGTGGTGGCAGCATCATGCTGTGGAGATGTTTTTCAGCAGCAGGGACTGGGAAATTAGTCAGGATCGAGGAAAAGATTAACGGAGCAAAGTACAGAGAGATCCTTGTTGAAAACCTGCTCCAGAGCGCTCAGGACCTCAGACTGGGGCAAAGGTTCACCTTCCAACAGGATAACAACGCTAAGCACACAGCCAAGACAATGCAGGAGTGGCTTCGGGACAAGTTTCTGAATGTCCTTGAGTAGCCCAACCTGAACCCAATCGAACATCTCTGGAGAGACTTGAAAATAGCTGTGCATTTACGCTCCCCATCCAACCTGACAGAGCTTGAGAGGATCTGCAGAGAAGAATGGGAGAAACTCCACAAATACAGGTGTGCCAAGCTTGTAGCGTCATACCCAAGAAGCCTCGAGGCTGTAATCGCTGCCAAAGGTGCTTCAACAAGGTACTGAGCAAAGGGTCTGAATACTTATGTAAATATGATATTTCAGTTGTTGTTGTTTTTTATCAATTTGCACCAAAAAACAACAACCTGTTTTTGCTTTGTCATCATGGGGTTTTGTGTGTAGATTGATGAGGGAAAAAAACAATTTATTCCATTTTAGAATAAGGCTGTAATGTAACAAAATGTGGAAAAAGTCAAGGGGTCTGAATTCTGTGGAGTACTTGCTACTTCCCGAATAGTTTCCTGGGTGGAATCAATCATGATTTTCATATGTATTGGTGAGTGATTGCCTATTTTGTATATGGGTTCATGTGTGTAATTGAGTTTTAATGCATACTTCCTCATTCTTCATGTTTCCAGTGCATGTTTCCAGTCTTCAGGCCAATGTGCATTCAGTTCATTGGGTATGGACCTGTTTGTTGTGAGAAACAAGGGATAATACAATTCTCCCTTCACCACGGCTGTAATACTGTACAAATGACTAGCTACAGTAAGCAGATCATGGGAACAAAAATCAAAGCCACAAATCAGGCTGAACTGTAACCCTCCCAATTTAGTTTTCTCTTTGAACTTTGAATATTTTAGTCGATTCAAGACTAAATCATGTTTTTCAAAGGCTGAACCCAGAACATACATTTTGAATTTGTTCTCTACTATCTCTCATGGTCCAAAATAATTTTGCCGATTACAAAGCAGCTATAGGACTTAGCATCTATGCATATGATTAGCTGTTATGTTATGATTACTGTCACTCTTTCCTCTGATCAACCCAACAACACTAACAAATATGATTGCTCAGCTGTAAACTGTGTCACGCAGGCCAGGTGAGTGATTGATGAGTGAGTGAGTGAGAGAGAGATACAGAGAGAGAGGGAGAGGGAGAGAGAGAGGGGCTGGCTGGTGTTGTGCTGCCTGCCAGGCAGACATTTGGAGAGAGTGGCAGAGTGGAAGGTTGAGGCCCTGCCATCAGTCCCAGCCTTCCGCAACCGCCATGCTGCTGACAAGGCATTTTCAACACTTTTTTATCTGCAAAGGTGAAAGATAAGCCCCATGCCTCATTTAGATGCTGTTTTTTCACCCGCTTTGTAGCGGATAGCTCTGGGTTGTTGTCCAGAAGTAACTTGGGATTGAAAGTAAGTCGCAGAAGTACTAAAGGGGACTGAGTATCTGTTAATGATAATGTTAGAGTTTTCCAAATTTTCGTTTCCATTCCATATCTCATCATAGCAAGCAATATGTTCTCATTAAATGGATTTCATGTCAGGGCCTCATCAGATATCCTTTAGTAAATGTGAGACTTGGAATGTCATCCAACATCTGACACAGAAACCTTTAGTTATCATTGCAGGAGCGTCCATTATATTTGTCCTCCATTTTGAAACTAGAGGCTGTTGGGATTCCAATAGATGTCATCCTATCTGCATTGCTGCAGAAGCCTGGCTCTTTCTCTGTTTTCACTACAGCTTCAAATGCAGATTGGCTCACTATCTCTGTGGCAGTATGATTAATCGGCCTATCTAAGGACAGGTTGGGGTATGGGGTTGGGGAGGGTGGAGAGAGAGGGAAAGAGGGAGAGAGGGGACATGGGGATATAGCCTAGCTGTAAATGAGTCCAGGCCTCATTGGACATTCAAACAGCAACCCTGTCGCTAAGCTTTCTGAAGGACCCCTCAGATAATAGCTGAGTCACAATCAGCTGCAGGTAGGAGTTAGCTACCATTGTTTTATCCATGCCACCCGGTTTGTAAATCTTCCCTTTGGGACTGTCAGAGCATAATGTTACACGTTAGAGAAATACTTTTCTTTGGTTCAGTTCAACCAGATCATCCACAAGGCTTTTCCTTTTCTTTGACATCCTTATCCTGGGCTCTCAGGACAGAATCCATTCATTTATTGGGTTTTCCTGTATTCTTGGGTTGGACCTCTGAAATGATTTTGAAGTAACACGAGGGAAGGAAATTACACAAGCTATCCACTGTGACAAGACTTGACATGAAGTGGATTGCACTGTATTGCAGGTGGATTGAACTCTAGTTGGACTGTCAGGTGTCCACAATACATTTCACAGCTGAGGTTTGCATAAGTGTGTGTGTGGGTGTGTGTGCAATTAACTATGCATGTGTGTGTAGTGTGTGTGTATCTGTTTGTATGTGTGTGCTGTACATGTGTGACTCACTCCATGTCTCTGTGAATGTCCTGTCCTGGGGGACTGCTCAAGCAGTGCTGATGACAAAGTAGTGGCGATCAATGCCTGTGTGAATGTGCAAATGTCACCCTCCCTGGTTATATGTCATTAACCAGGAGAGATCCCTGTTTGTACAGGAATGGGAGAGTTGGGGATGGGGAAGAATGTTTTTACCTATTGCAGGCATTGGTGTGGAAACCTGATAAGCTGAACCCTTTCCAGACCACTCTTGGTGCATTACTGTATGTCTTCTTGCTATCAAATATTCGGCTAATGCCCAGCGATTAGATTCCCCATTTAATATATTTCAGAGTCAAGATCACAACCCTATGACATGTTGTATTCCTGATCCTTAAACCACTCTTGGATCCTTGGAATCTGAGGTTTGATGACACAGGGCTAGGGCCCCGATGAGTCAGCTGGATACTGCCGCTCAATGACTATTCATTTAATTACTTCAATTAATTAAAGGATATTACGGTTCCCTGTCTGCAGACTGAGACACTACTAGACTATTGGGGGCATTCAGTGTGGCACAAGCCCAGAAGGCTCCAGGTCAGAGTCAAACTGCAGTACACCAGTTTCTTTTGTATTTTTTGTATTTTACCCCCTTTTTCTCTCCAATTTCATGATATCCAATTATGATCTTGTCTCATCGCTGCAACTCCCCAATGGGCTCAGGAGAGGCGAAGGTTGAGTCATGCGTCCTCCGAAACATGACCCCCCAAACCGTGCTTCTTTTCACCCGCCCGCTTAACCAGGAAGCCAGACGCACCAATGTGTCAGAGGAAACACAGTTCAAGTGATGACCGAAGTCAGCCTGCAGGCGCCCGGCCCGCCACAAGGAGTCGCTAGAGCGCGATGAGCCAAGTAAAGCTCCCCCGGCCAAACCCTCCCCTTACCCGGACGACGCTCTGCCAATTGTGCGCCGCACTGTGGGACTCTAGGTCACGGCCGGTTGTGACACAGCCTGGGATCGAACCCGGGTCTGTAGTGACGATGCAGTGCCTTAGACCGCTGCACAACTCGGGAGGCCCACAGTACACCAGTTTTATCTTATCTTGATTATTGCCCAGTCATATGGTCAGGTGCTGCAAAGAAGGGCCTAGAAAAACTGCCGCTGGCCCAGAATAGAACGGCACGTCTTGCGCTTCACTGTAATCAGAGGGCTAATATCAATACTATGCATGCCAGTCTCTCTTGGCAAAAAGTAGAGGAGAGACTTCCTGCATCACTTAATGTGTTGAAAAATTCAAAATGGTTTGCATAGTCAACTTACACACAGCTCTGACACACACACTTACCCCACCAGACATGCCACAAGGGGGTCTTTTCACAGTCCCCAAATCCAGAACAAATACAGTGTTATATAGAGCCATAACTGCATGGAACTCCCTTCCATCTCAGATTGCTCAAGTGAACAGCAAACCTGGTTTAAAAAAAGAAATAAAGCGACACCTTACGGCACAATGCCTCTCCCCTATTTGACCTAAATATTTTGTGTATATGTACTGATATGTAGGCTATGTGTGACGTTTTAAATGTATACAGTTCTGTCCTTGAGCTGTTCTTGTCTATTAATGTTCTGTATTATGTCATGTTTTATGTGGACCCCAGGAAGAGTAGCTGCTGTTTTCGCAACAGCTAATGGAGATCCTAATAAAATACCACCCAAAATATGGACTGAGCCAAGAGCTCAAAAACCTGCTGTGACAGTGACTGTTGTTTTCTGCATGATGGTTGTTGGCTGTGTTAGTAAAAAATCTACTGTCTGAAGTTCTCAGCTTTATTTAGATCACATTCTCTTAAAATATTGATTATTGGAGACAGAGAAATTGCTGCTGCAGATTAATTGGCTACAGATACTGTGTAGGATGTTGCAGCTAAAAATACTGTCAAAGAAAATAGGGCAAGCACTCCAAACATTGAGCTAGCTAATACTCTTGATATGTGAGATGATTGCCTGTGAGAATGTCTCTCTCTGGCAGATAACAATTCAAATAAAATACAATAAAATTGTATTTGTCACATGCGCCGAATACAACTTTAGACATATTCAGCAGCCAGCAGTGTCCACATACTTTTGGTCAGCCAGCAGTCTTTGAAAGATAGCCCAACCCAGATAAGTACCACAGTGCAGTTTTCCACAGTCTCTTTTACTAATGATATTCAGTCTGAAAATATCAGGAATGACTACACTCATGAGACATTTGTGGCAATCTCAACAACAACCAAATAATGTAATTTTCGAAGCCAGTCAGTCAGTCCAGATCAGCGTCTCCATCTCTTGCCACCCTCAGATGGTAAATAAGCAGAAAGGCAGCAGCCATTCTAGTAGTTTCATAGTAATCCTATTAAAACTTGTGCACAAACGAGGCCATTAGGGTTCTGGGAGCCCCCAGTCCATTTCAGCAGGGGTAGATTGCCATGCCAAGGGAAGTAAGGAGTTTAGGAAACAAATCTGCACATTATCTCTAATTGAAATGGCATCACAAACCTTGTTTTCAGCTCAACTCCTCTCAGAGTCAGTCGATATGTGTGGAAACTCACGTTGGCCCATTCGGCTGGCATTCTAATGCAACAAAACATTGTCACGAAACGAATCACCCAGAGTAGGCCTATAAAGCTAGTGAGTATAAGAGTTGTTCTATAGGAGGAGGGACTTCATATGTTTAAAGTGAAGGCTTGCATACTCAGTCGACTAAAGAACAACCACATTAGGCTATGTCCAATAAGGGCGTTTTGTTCCACCTAACAATGTCTGTCTGGCTCCTAATGTTTTATTTTACCCTTATGAGAACACATTCTCATTTACAGCAATGACCTGGGGAATAGTTACAGGGCATGAATGAGCCAATTGGAAGCTGGGAGGATTAGGTGGCCAGATAGGGAATTTAGCCAGGACATTAGGGTTAACACCTCTATTCTTACGATAAGTGTCATGGGATCTTTAGTGACCACAGAGAGTCAGGACACCTGTTTAACATCCCATCCGAAAGACGACACAGGGCAATGTCCCCAGGAAAGAGTGCTTTCTACTGTCCCTCCAACAACACTTCCAGCAGCATCTGGACTCCCATCCAGGGACTGACCCAGACCAACCCTGCTTAGCTTCAGAGGCAAGCCAGCAGTGGGATGCAGGATGGTATGTCCCACTGTTGTTATACGGCTGGGATGATCAGCTCAAATAGACTAAGGGGAGGGCATCGGTCAGAAGTGACTCACCGTTATTACAGACAATATTTTTTATTTTTCTATTAGTGTAACCAAGACACTCATGTTCTTTTATGATAAGTGTCACCGTGCTGTGTCGTGTCATGTCTTGGAGCAATTATTTTTTAATTCATTTATTTGACAACTTATTGCAATTAATTTGCGCCTGGAGTCGCTCCGTGCAATTTGGATGGATATAATTACTCGGTGTTAAAATGGAAAGGGCAAATTTGTATAACATTTATACATTAAGAAAATACCTCAAACTAAGGACTATCTAAGTAAAGGTTGCCTTGAAAAACAGACAGACTGCGTTTGGTTTACTTTTTCACTGCTCAGTACAATTTCCATGTAGTTGTAAGATGTATTTCACATGGATGTAGAGAATGCAGGCTGGATCAGCTGTAGGTCATACACACCACCCACACACCCCATGCAGTCCCAGATGGCAGGCAGGGGGCTGCTGTGCTGCAGGGGGCTAATGCTTCCATTGGGGTCAGAAATTATATCACCCTGTATCTAAGTCAATGCTGTCAAACCTAACCTAACTGACAACCAATCAATCAACCAACCAACAACCATGGCTGACCTTAGCTAAGCTAACATTCCTTGTGAATATAACAACCTTTACAAAGAGGAGTATAATCAGAATGTTAGCTCACGTCTGGACACAGACTGGGCGCTGGCTAACAGCTGTGCAGAAGTGGTATGGAGGTGAGGTTGTCAGAGACCAGCGTAAAACAGAGGACGTGTCTGTCTGTCTGGCTGTAGGAGTGTGTTAATTAATTATAGTCAGGGAACTTGATGTTGTGTAGCTAATGAAACAGCTGCACTACTACTGCATAGTACTTTGCTGCTAGGACTGACCGGTGTGCTAATCAGCCATCTGAGAAACAACAGAGCGCTATGATGCATGGAGATGGAGCTACATGGATAATGTTGTTGTCACACTGCCAGTACTTTAGCATGTAAATCACATCCACTTCCTCCCATACCTCAACAGCATACTATACATGTATGTCGCAGCAGGTTGCCTAGCGGTTAAAAGCATTGGGCCAGTAACCGAAAGGTCGCTGGTTTGAATCCCTGTGCCGACTACGTGAAAAATCTGTCGATGTGCCCTTTGAGCAAGGCACGTAACCCTAATTGGTCCTGTATGTGGCTCTGGATAAGAGCGTCTGGTAAAATGTAATGTCTAAAGAGCACATTATCTACAGATGGCAAAGTATGATCTCTGTAGCTACAGTGGGGGAAAAAAATATTTAGTCCCCTCTATTTTTGCCTTTCCTCCACCACCCACTTTCTATCCTATTCTCGTGCTCAGTCTTTGACTGTCCTTCTTTCTCCACCCCCTCCTTTTCTTACACACACATACAGTGGGGGAAAAAAGTATTTAGTCAGCCACCAATTGGGCAAGTTCTCCCACTTAAAAAGATGAGAGAGGCCTGTAATTTTCATCATAGGTACACGTCAACTATGACAGACAAATTGAGGAAAATAAATCCAGAAAATCACATTGTAGGATTTTTAATGAATTTATTTGCAAATTATGGTGGAAAATAAGTATTTGGTCACCTACAAACAAGCAATATTTCTGGCTCTCACAGACCTGTAACTTCTTCTTTAAGAGGCTCCTCTGTCCTCCACTCGTTACCTGTATTAATGGCACCTGTTTGAACTTGTTATCAGTATAAAAGACACCTGTCCACAACCTCAAACAGTCACACTCCAAACTCCACTATGGCCAAGACCAAAGAGCTGTCAAAGGACACCCGAAACAAAATTGTAGACCTGCACCAGGCTGGGAAGACTGAATCTGCAATAGGTAAGCAGCTTGGTTTGAAGAAATCAACTGTGGGAGCAATTATTAGGAAATGGAAGACATACAAGACCACTGATAATCTCCCTCGATCTGGGGCTCCACGCAAGATCTCACCCCGTGGGGTCAAAATGATCACAAGAACGGTGAGCAAAAATCCCAGAACCACACGGGGGGACCTAGTGAATGACCTGCAGAGAGCTGGGACCAAAGTAACAAAGCCTACCATCAGTAACACACTACGCCACCAGGGACTCAAATCCTGCAGTGCCAGACGTGTCCCCCTGCTTAAGCCAGTACATGTCCAGGCCCGTCTGCTAGAGTGCATTTGGATGATCCAGAAGAGGATTGGGAGAATGTCATATGGTCAGATGAAACCAAAATAGAACTTTTTGGTAAAAACTCAACTCGTCGTGTTTGGAGGACAAAGAATGCTGAGTTGCATCCAAAGAACACCATACCTACTGTGAAGCATGGGGGTGGAAACATCATGCGTTGGTGCTGTTTTTCTGCAAAGGGACCAGGACGACTGATCCGTGTAAAGGAAAGAATGAATGGGGCCATGTATCGTGAGATTTTGAGTGAAAACCTCCTTCCATCAGCAAGGGCATTGAAGATGAAACGTGGCTGGGTCTTTCAGCATGACAATGATCCCAAACACACCGCCCGGGCAACGAAGGAGTGGCTTTGTAAGAAGCATTTCAAGGTCCTGGAGTGGCCTAGCCAGTCTCCAGATCTCAACCCCATAGAAAATCTTTGGAGGGAGTTGAATGTCCGTGTTGCCCAGCGACAGCCCCAAAACATCACTGCTCTAGAGGAGATCTACATGGAGGAATGGGCCAAAATACCAGCAACAGTGTGAAAACCTTGTGAAGACTTACAGAAAACGTTTGACCTGTGTCATTGCCAACAAAGGGTATATAACAAAGTATTGAGAAACTTTTGTTATTGACCAAATACTTATTTTCCACCATAATTTGCAAATATATTCATAAAAAATCCTACAATGTGATTTTCTGGATTTTTTTCTCTCATTTTGTCTGTCATAGTTGACGTGTACCTATGATGAAAATTACAGGCTTCTCTCATCTTTTTAAGTGGGAGAACTTGCACAATTGGTGGCTGACTAAATACTTTTTCCCCCACTGTATGTGAATACAAGCACAGGTTGTGTACTACTCCCTTCACAGAACAGCATAAACTGGCTCTAACCAGAATAGAAAGAGGAGTGGGAGGCCCCGGTGCACAACTGAGCAAGAGGACAAATACATTAGAGTGTCTAGTTTGAGAAACAGGCGCCTCACTGGTCCTCAACTGGCAGCTTCATTAAATAGTACCAGCAAAACACCAGTCTCAACGCATGCAAAAGGGTTTTCTAATAATCAATTAGCCTTTTAAAATGATAAACTTGTATTAGCAAACACAACGTGCCATTGGAACACAGGACTGATGGTTGCTGATAATGGGCCTCTGTACGCCTATGTAGATATTCCATAAAAAATCAGCCGTTTCCAGCTACAATAGCCATTTATAACATTAACAATGTCTACACTGTATTTCTGATCAATTTGATGATATTTTAATGGACAAAATAATTGCTTTTCTCTCGAAAACAAGGACATTTCTAAGTGACCCCAAACTTTTGAACGGTAGTGTATATACATAATATACTTATATATTTATACACTACATGACCAAAAGTATGTGGACACCTGCTTGTCGATCATCACATTCCAAAATCATAGGCATTAATATGGAGTTGGTCCCCCCTTTGCTGCTATAACAGCCTCCACTCTTCTGGGAAGGCTTTCCACTAGATGTTGGAACATTGCTGAGGGGACTTGATTACATTCAGACACAAGCGCATTAGTGAGGTTGGGCACTGATGTTGGGCGATTAGGCCTGGCTCGTAGTCGGCATTCCAATTCATCCCAAAGGTATTGAATGGGGTTGAAGTCAGGGCTCTGTGCAGGCCAGTCAAGTTCATCCACACCGATCTCGACAAAACAGTTCTGTATGGACCTCGCTTTGTGCACGGGGGCATTGTCATGCTGAAACAGTAAAAGGGCCTTCCCCAAACTGTTGACAGAAAGTTGGAAGCACAGAATCGTCTAGAATGTCATTGTATGCTGTGGCGTTAAGATTTCCCTTCACTGGAACTAAGGGTCTTAGCCCGAACCATGAAAAACAGCCCTAGACCATTATTCCTCCTCCACCAAACTTTACAGTTGGCACTATCCATTGGGGGCAGGTAGCGTTCTCCTGGCATCCGCCAAACCCAGATTTGTCCGTCGGACTGCCAGATGGTGAGGCGTGATTCATCACTCCAGAGAACGCATTACCACTTCTCAAGAGTCCAATGGCGGTGAACTTTACACCACTCCAGGCGACGCTTGGCATTGTGCATGGTGATCTTAGGCCAGTGTGGGGCTGCTCGGCCATGGAAGCCCATTTCATGAAGCTCCTGACGAACAGCTCCTGTGCTGACGTTGCTTCCAGAGGCAGTTTGGAACACGGTAGTGAGTGTTGCAACTGAGGACAGACGATTTTTACATGCTATGTGCTTCAGCACTCAGCGGTCCCGTTCTGTGAGCTTGTGTGGCCTACCACTTCGCGGCTGAGCCATTGTTGCTCCTAGATTTTTCCTCTTCACAATAACAGCACTTACAGTTGACCGGGGTAGTTCTAGCAGGGCAGGAATTTGACAAACTGACTTGTTGGAAAGGTGGCATCCTATGACAGTGCCACATTGAATGTCACTGAGTTATTCAGTAAGGCCATTCTACTGCCAATGTTTGTCTATGGAGATTGCATGGCTGTGTGCTCAATTTTATACACCTGTCAGCAACGGATATGGCTGAAATAGCCGAATCCACTAATTTGAAGGGGTGTCCACATACATTTGTATATATATTGTACATACATAGCACTCCATTTGCATTACAATTTAACCATTCAGCAGGCACCCCCATCCAGAGCGACCCACAGCTAGTGCATTCATCTTAATATAGCCAGGCGAGGCAACCACATATCACAGTCGTATCCCAACCACATATCATATACCTAATACAATACATAATACAACGCTAAATACAATACAAAATGCATAAAAATGTCTGTCTCTTCACAGTCCCTGTCGTGCAGTAAGGTGTTATTTTTTCTGTTTTTTTCTAAGATTGTATTTTGTATTTTATCAACAATACAAAACATACAACATACAAACAATGACATCATAAAAACATCAACTACATTACACCTGCCCAGACCCACTAGCCCTCACCTCTATCTCCAGCACCCGTATCACTTTTTGCCACATGGCCTCATTTTGTATGAATCTGGTTTTATTGCTAGCTTGAGTTACCTTGGGTGGCAGAGAGTTCCATTTAGTCATGGCTCTATTTAATACTGAGTGTTTCCCAGCCTCTGTTCTGGACTTGGGTTCTAATTACTGTAATGCCATCTCTCTACTATAGCAAGATATACACCTCCATTACTAATGTACATGGTAATGGCAATTGAACAGAGTGCTTGTATAACACATTTATTGGAGTTTTCTGCCTAAAATAGCTTTGCCATTGTCAGGAAAACAGAGCAAATATTGATCTTTGGAAAAGCAACGTTATTCTCCTCAGCTTACCAACAATAATTCCCCTAGCATCCACATCTCAGCTGGTAGTTAGTAAAAATGCCGCATCCCAGAAATGAGACGTAAAATCTGCTACCGTTTGTGGTGAGATTATTTGAAGTCAACAACACAGTGTCAGTGAGCTGTGCTTTATTCCAGTCTGTTTATATGCAGATGAAGAATACAGGCTTAAAGCCCTTGATTCCCATTCAAGTCTGAGCCAATGTGCTTAGTGATAAGGGCCAGATCATACCAGGAGCCATGTTGCTCAGGGACGTGGAGCACAGCCATTTTGTTTGAAGTTATGAGGAGAAGTAGGGTAGTCCCTAACTAACGAAGTGAGAAGCACACAGAGATGGGGCTCTAAAGCAGATGCTGCTTCTTGTCACGGATCTGTAGCTTGTTGTTTAGTTGGTAAATTAGTCATTTAAGCAGGTAAAGTAAGTATTTGCTAATGTTTTGCTTATCTGTTATGCTGCCTCAAAGGACATGTCTAGACAGAGTCAGTTTTACCTTAGAATTGTGATGGTAAGGTTTAGAAAAGCTCTGCCCAGACCAGTTGTATAAGCAAACAAGGTTATTCATGGCTGATTGCATTTCATTTAGGGATATGATATTGACCAGACTATTGTACAAATATGGTTAGGGCATTAAGGTATATATGTTTGTTTGGCTGTTTACTGGCTTGTGTTGAAGAGGTGGTATTTCACGTTCAATTTAAGGCCTCCTTCAAAGGGAAAACACCATGTATAATTAATTTTCCAGGAGTGAGTGGTGAGAGCTGATCATAAAGCAGGGGTAATGGCTGCCATAAAGCAGTGGACTAACCCTGGTCCTCCGAGCCCCTCCAGGGCCCATTACCCCGCTGCCCTTCGAGAGGAGATAAAACGCTTTTCCACGCCATCTCTGCCGATGTTAATTCAATTCTGCCTGGCTTAGTCTGCCGTGAGGGTCAAACAGAGGGATAAATCTACTCGCCTTAGAGCCTGGCTGGCTGGTGATTATCACTGGGTTGTTGTTCATACAACCCAAACAACCAACACTAAGGCTGCACAGCCAAGACATGGACAATGATGACTGTTGTTGGTGATATACACATACCTCATGTCTCCCCCCTGATACAGTCCATCACACTTTTGGCATGTTTTGTAACAGACATGTTTTTGTAACGGACATGTTTTGTTACAGACATGCCCCACACCCAATCAGAGGCAGCGGGCCATTATTTGTAAGATTTTGATTGGGTGGGTTTGCCTACACAGATGGAGAATCCACGCTGTGTTATTCACCCAGTGGCTGGATGTCGGTAATTACTATCAATTTTGGGAAGAGCAAGTACAGACAGTTAATCTCCCCTAGCATTCCTGGTTTACAGGCGGGCGGAATATTCAAGGTCTTTCAGGTTATCGTGGTCCTGGCACCGACGAAGATGGCGGCCTCGCGACTAGCTCTTAGGAAACTTTGCGGTATTTAGTTTTTTTATGTATTATTTTTTACATTATAAGCTCCGAAAGTGTTTTGTATCATTACATAGAGCCGGGAAAAACTATTGGATATCAGAGTGGTGGTAACTCACGAGCATTACGACCAGGAATATGACTTTCCCGAAGCAGATCCTTTGTTTGCTCTCCCCAGGGCAATTTAACTAATTCCAGCGGCTGACCCAAAACATCGCCGGCGGAGGAGAGGCACTCGGAGCGGCCTGCTGGTTCGGCGTAGGATGCGCGCACACCATTCACCGCTTCCAAGTATATTACTCACTAATGTTCAGTCTTTGGATAACAAAGTCGACGAGCTCAGGGCAAGAATTTCTTTCCAGAGAGACATCAGGGCCTGTAACATACTTTGTTTCACGGAAACATGGCTTTTTCTGGATATTCTGTTGAAATCGGTCCAGCCAGATGGGTTCTCAGTTCATCGTGCAGAAAAAAAGAAATATCTCTCCGGGAAGCAGAAGGGCGGAGGTGTGTGTTTCATGATTAACGACTCATGGTGTAATTGTAGTAACATACAGGAACTCAAGTCCTTTTGTTCACCCGACCTAGAATACCTCACAATCAAATGCTGACCGTATTATCTCCCAAGATAATTTTCTTCGGTTATAGTCACGGCCGTGTATATCCCCCCTCAAGCCGATACCACGACGGCCCTCGAAGAACTTCACTGGACTTTATGCAAACTGGAAACCACATATCCTGAGGCTGCATTTATTGTAGCTGGGGATTTTAACAAAGCAAATTTGAGGACTAGGCTGCCGAAGTTCTATCAAAATGTTGACTGTTGTACATGGGCTGCTAAAATTCTTGCTTCCAGACAAGCTAAACACCTTCTTCGCCCTCTTTGAGGATAATACAGTGCCACCGACGCGGCCCACTACCAGGGACTGTGGGCTCTCCTTCTCCGTGGACAACGTGAGTAAGACATTTAAGCATGTTAACCCACACAAGGCTGCCGGCCCAGACGGCATCCCTAGCCGCGTCCTCAGAGCATTCGCAGACCAGCTGGCTGGTGTGTTTACGGACATATTCAATCTGTCCCTATTCCAGTCTGCTGTCCCCACATGCTTCAAGATGGCCACCATTGTTCCTGTACCCAAGAAAGCAAAGGTAACTGAACTAAATGACTATCGCCCCGTAGCACTCACCTCTGTCATCATGAAGTGCTTTGAGAGACTAGTCAAGGATCATATCACCTCTACCTTACCTGTCACCCTAGACCCACTTCAATTTGCTTACCACCCACATAGATCCACAGACGATGCAATCGCCATCACACTGCACACTGCCCTATTCCATCTGGACAAGAGGAATACTTATGTAAGAATGCTGTTCATTGACTATAGCTCAGCATTCAACACCATAGTACCCTCCAAGCTCATCATTAAGCTCGAGGCCCTGGGTCTGAACCCCGCCCTGTGCAACTGGGTCCTGGAATTCCTGACGGGCCGCTCCCAGGTGGTGAAGGTAAGAAACAACCTCTCCACTTCTCCACTGATCCTCAACACTGGGGCCCCTCAAGGGTGCGTGCTCAGCCCCCTCCTGTACTCCCTGTTCACCCATGACTGTGTGGCCAAGCACGCCTCCAACTCAATCATCAAGTTTGCAGACGACACAACAGAAGTAGGCTTGATTACCAACAATGACGAGACAGCCTACAGGGAGGAGGTGAGGGCTCTGGGAGTGTGGTGCCAGGAAAATAACCTCTCAATCATTGTCAACAAAACAGGAGATGATCGTGGACTTCAGGAAACAGCAGAAGGTGCACCCCCCATCCACATCGACGGGACCGCAGTGGAGAAGGTGGAAAACTCCAAGTTCCTTGGCGTACACATCACTGACAAACTGAAATGGTCCACCCACGCAGACAGTGTGGTGAAGAAGGCGCAATAGAGCCTCTTCAACCTCAGGAGGCTGAAGAAATTTGGCTTGGCACCTAAAACTCTCACAAACTTTTACAGATGCACAATTGAGAGCATCCTGTCGGGCTGTATCACCACCTGGTACGGCAACTGCACCGCCCGCAACCGCAGGGCTCTCCAGAGGGTGGTGCGGTCTGCCGAACGCATTACCGGGGCAAACTACCTGCCCTCCAGGACAACTACAGCACCCGATGTCACAGGAAGGCCAAAAGGATCATCAAGGACATCAACCACCCGAGCCACTGCCTGTTCACCCCGCTATCATCCAGAAGGCGAGGTCAGTACAGGTGCATCAAAGCTGGGACCGAGAGACTGAAAAACAGCTTCTATCTCAAGACCATCAGACTGTTAAATAACCATCACTAGCGCATTAGAGGCTGCTGCTGCCTATTGAAATCACTGACCACTTTAAGAAATGGAACACTAGTCACTTTAATAATGTTTACATATCTTGCATTACTCATCTCATATGTATATACTGTATTCTATAATATTCTACTGTATCTTAGTCCATGCCGCTCTGTCAATGCTCGTCCATATATGTATGTATTCTTAATTCCATTCCTTACTTAGATTTGTGTGTATTGGGTGAATGTTGTGAAATGGTTAGATATTACTTGTTAGATATTACTGCACTGTCGGATCTAGAAGCACAAGCATTTCAACACACTCGCAATAACATCTACTCTTCACATGTATGTGACAAATAAAATTGGATTTGATTTGATTTGATTTGGCTAAAGATTGAATATCCAGACAGTTTCTGCCTCAACACTCTTGAGACTGAGAGCATTAAGGGTGAGCAAGATCGGGGAGAAAGAGGGGAACTGATTAAGCGAGATGTCAGGGAAAACACTGTGTACATGGGGTGCGACATGGATGGCATGATGGTACACCATAGCGCCTGTCTGTAGACTAAACATCTTCCCCAGAGAGATCTGTAATGTGGTCTTTCCCCAAACCAATACAAGTTATTTCTCCAAATGTTCTTAAAAAACAAACACTATAGAGTGTTTAAATATTACTGTAGAGTATGTGAAAAATGTCCCTCTTCACTAACCTTTATTTTTCAAATGAAATGTTCCAGAAATGTGTATTTTTTATACAAAATTAACTATGGCTGATGACTCACTGCAAAGAGAACAAATTATTTAAACTTTCATAATTTGTTATCCCCATATGGTGTTCTTTCACTTAGCCAATTTAGTAGTTTCAGTCTTTCTACAAGCCATTTGTCTTACGCAACATCAACTTGCATAACGTCACAAACATAAGTTATTCTGCCATGGCTTTAATGAAATCAGAAATCATTTTAATGAAATCATTAGGTTTATCAACCTTCGAAGCCCCTTTCTGAGTCTGGCTCCTGCTCAATCGCTCATTATTTTGACACAAGGCGGATCACACTCAGCTGCTGTTTGTCGCAGTTTGATTCCTAGCCCTGATGACAGCTTTGTTATTGAAGTGTGGGTGGACATATGTGAATGGGATGCGTGCACACAGAGTAAGTTGTTGTAGTTGTTTAGCTTGGCTTTGTATATCACATCGTAGTTATTACCATGTTATATGCTGAAGTTGTTATTTGTATTGGCTATTATTACCTTTAGTGTTGTTTCTATGTGTAATACTTGCTATTTATGTTGCCCATTTGTATAGTCTCATTGTATGGAATTAGGTAAGATGTTTACATTAACCCTGCTGTTGTTATTATTGTACTATTATGTAATACCTGGTTATTAGATACAGTCCTTACCTATTGTGCTATTGCAGTTCTGTTCCATTTTCATTCTCTGTTGTAGGCCATTTGATGCATACATTCATCCTTCTCTATTCATTGCATTCCATGTGTATAGTCATTATCTGTCTGGTCCTGTAACTTTACAGAACCATCCCCATGTACATCCCCATGTTCTACCCCATGTTCATCTTCTCCTGTGTGTGAATAAAGTTCCTGTGTGTGTTCACTTTTGGGCTGCTTTATTCCCCTCTAACCGGGGGCAGTGTCAGTGAGTCACAAACCAGTCAAATACGTAGAGCCGGGTCGCTCTCTTTCTCTAGATATGACCTTACTATGCTTATAATCAAGACTTTTGGTGTCCAGAATGTTAAGTACCTGTTTGTGTCCTTTACAAATCAGTGTTAACAGCCCTCTCTCTCTATTCAAAAGGACTGTGTGTGGCCTAGCCATCTAGGATGAAGTGGAACCTGTTCAAGAAGAAGCCTGAAGCCATGGTCGGACCGGAGCCCACCGGGGCCGCTGTCTTAACTGTTGCCCCTGGCCCCGTGGCCTCCACTGCAGCTGACAACTCCACAGAGGCCGTCAAGAACGGCGACTTTGATGACATCAAGAATAAGTTCCTCAATGAGATCGACAAGATCCCATGTGAGTGCCTGTCTGGTGAGAGCCTGGTCTGGACGTTGCACAGCAACTAACACCCAGACCTGTCCAGATGAGATTGCATGACTTTTATTGATAATACTCTAAAAACAATGGCTTTGGAATTACACTGAACAAAAATATAAACGCAACATGTAAAGTGTTGGGCCCATGTTTCATGAGCTAAAATAAAATAACCGAGACATTTTACATAAGCACAAAAAGCTTATTTCTCTCAAATTTTATGCACACATTTGTTTACATCCCTGTTAGTGAGCATTTCTCCTTTGCCAATATAATCCATCCACCTGACAGGTGTGGTATATAAACAAGCTGATTAAACAGCATGATCATTGCACAGGTGCACCTTGTGCTGGGAACAATAAAAGGCCACTCTAAAATGTGCAGTTTTAACACACAACACAATGCCAAAGCGTGCAATTGGCATGCTGACTGCGGGAATGTCCACCAGAGCTGTGCCAGAGAATGTAATGTTAATTTCTCTACCATAAGCCGCCTCCAATGTTGTTTTAGAGAATTTGGCAGTACATCCAAATAGCCTCACAACCGCAGACCACCTGTATGGCGTCGTGGGGGTGAGCGGTTCGGGATGCTCTGGATCCACGTGTTTGACAGCATGTTCCAGTTCCCGCCAATATCCAAAAACGTCGCACAGCCATTGAAGAGGAGTGGGACAACATTCCACAGTCCACAATCGACAGCCTGATCAACTCTATGCGAAGGAGATCTGTCGCGGTGCACGAGGCAAATGGTGGTCAAACCAGATACTGACTGGTTTTCTGATCCATGCCCCTACCTTTTTTTTAAAGGTATCTGTAACCAACAGATGTATATCTGTATTCCCAGTCATGTGAAATCCATAGATTAGACCACAATTAATTCATTTCAACTGACTGTTTCCTTATTTGAACTGTAACTCAGTAAAATCTTTGAAATTGTTGCATGTTGGGTTTATATTTTTGTTCAGTATAGATCTGTTCTACCCCTGAAGGCATTGACGTCCACTTTATGCCCTTATTATGTATCGATCAGGAGGTATCGTTGCTAATAGCATTCTCTAATATGCACCAAATCTAATTATTAACAAACAAAAAAAATGGTTATCCTGCGGTGTATTTGTTTGTGTGCGTTTGTGTATGTGTCTGTGTATCTTAGTGCCATCATGGGCCATCATCGCCATTGCAGTGGTAGCCGCTACCCTGATTCTCACTTGCTGCTTCTGCATCGTTAAGAAGTGCTGTTGCAAGAAGAAGAAGAACAAGAAGGGCAAGAAAGGGAAGGGTGAAATGGGCATGGCGAACATGAAAGGAGGAGAGGTATGTTCAACCCGGGGGGAGGGGGGGATAATTGTATAGTTATAAATCAGAATAAATACGTTGTGAACAAACACCCAACTTAAAGCTGTTCTTTATGTAGAATATTTTCCAATAGCAGCATAGAGGACCTATTGTCCTCTAATTGACAACCACATCACCCAGTGGATGGCATGGTACAAATAAAGCCATTTCTTGCCATTTAGAATTCATAACATTTCACATATTTAGTAAGTCATTTAGCCCATCATTGAACTGTCAAAATCTCTAGAAAAGAACCCCCCTTCCTTCTTCATTTCTTGTTGTTATATATTGTATTTGTCAGAGATGTTAGTGGTGTTTTCTGTTGTGCTTTGGGACCTGGGTGAGAAATGACACAGCTGAGCTCTTTTACATGGGCGAATTATACTACTGTTGATGGAATATATAATTCTTACCAATTAGCACAGAATTGCCACGCCAAAATTCCAATTGTAAACAGCCCGTAGTGGCATTGTGGGGCTAAATGTTCTACTCTAGTACACAATCGATCATTTTATAAATTACATTTTGGGTCAATTGAACATTCTTCAACAACAACAGTAATATCCAAAAACTGATGCTGTTCATTAAAACACAAGGCCCCTAGCTTAGAGCTATTTTCAGTGGGGTTCCAGCACTGTGTCATTTTTCCTGTCCTATAGTGTAGTTGTTGACTTTGCCTCTGCTCTAATTTCCCTCTCTGGTGTCTGCTGTGAGTTCAATCTCTTCCTTTCTCCCTGCTCTCCTCCTTCCTGCTTTGTGTCTTATGTGTGCTTCGTGTATCTTGACTCTGGTGGACTTCTCTGCCTACGGTAGGTCTGACGGCACGAGGCGCCCCTCTCTGGCCGCTCTGTGTAAGCGTAGGGCAGTGGGAGAGGTGGGGGTGGGCTGGGCTTGTGGAAGGGGATTGGCGATTATTACAATGGGTGCTATGGCTTTCTTAGTCTTGCAAGCTTAGGTGCTGCGGGTGCTTGAGGGTGTAGCTATGGGAGCGATTAAGCTGCTTCGCAAAGTCCACTGATTTGATATGCTGCCACACCGACTGCCATGATGATGTCTTGAGTATCCATGGAGAGGTTGTAATTTGGGAAAAAGATAAAACAAACAAACTATAAGACCTCTGAAAGTGGAAATGTTTGAAATGGTTTTGAAATGAACGTGAAACTCATCCTACGGTTGAGCCTCTGAATGATGATGAGTGCACTGAGGCAACCCACTAGAGTTCACTAACATGCATGTGCAAAGGGTGAGGTTGGCTATTGTCAAATAATGGGGGAAACTTTACCTCACTGAGATCTTTGAACATGTTTCCACAATCGTATTACCTAATCAAGCACATTATTGTTCGTAGTCTCTTACAGTAACTATAATACTAGTCTTGTCCATGCTCTGCTTTCAGTGTGAAATTCATACGTCATTTCTACGTCCTAAATTCAGTTGTGCAAACATGCTCAGAGATCAAGGTGAGACAAAGTGGTTTGTATCTCTTGACAAAGACCAACACAAGCCCTTTCAGTAGGTACCCACGGGGGGCCAGTATGAAAAATGTATGCACTCACTAATTGTAAGTCGCTCTGGATAAGACCGTCTGCTAAATGACTAAAATGTCAAAAAATTTACCATTGAATGGCCACAACTTGACTTGAGAGTAACTATCCTGGATGACCCATGATGCTGCTGACCAATTAGGTTTTAGTCAACGTTTCCCTTTCTCCCTGGAGCAGTGGTGTTAGTGGTAAAGAATGGTGGGTCAGAAAGTTTGCCTACTGGTAATAATGTGAGCCACATTTGAATTATCTTTAGACAGCATGATTCAAATTGAAACCCCGGTACTTCAATTGGCTGCCTACAGTTTGATTTCATAATTCCTTGCAGAATGTGAGCTCACAAATAAAAAGTTATCATAGTTATGACAATTGGGACATACCTTCGGACATGCCTTTCTGTAATATTTGAATCCCATTGCATGTATGGAATGATTTAGACTGGAGCTCTCCATTATAGCATGACTTCTCATTGATGTGCAATTTTCACGTACACTAAGAAAAAAGGGTTCCAAAAGGGTTATTTGGCTGTCCCCATAGGAGAACCCTTTTTGGTTCCAGGTAGAACCCTTTTTGATTCCAGGTAGAACCTTCTGTTGAAAGGGTTCTTCAAAGGGTCCTCCTATGGGGACAGCCGAAGAACCCTTTAAGGTTCTGGATAGTTCTGGATAGTTTTTCAGGATTGCAAAGCATGCAATCTTGACTACCAAAATGATTACTGACATTGATACATTACTTTAATGCACATCAGGAGTCATTATTGAGACTGAAAACAACTGAGTCGTTTCATTTACATTATATAAAGACTACTGTATTCACCTGCATTGCTTGGCCTGGCATGCTCAAATGCAAAGCATTTACCACAACTAATGTACAGAATGCCACTATAAGGAGAAGGTGAGTGTTTGTGTGTGTGTGTGTGTGTGTGTGAGTGTGTGTATGTGTGTGTTTGCACGTGCGTTTGAGGAGTGGGTGAGTTTTTATGCAAGCCTGCATGCGAGAGAGTGAGTGTGTGTGGGTGTGCATGTGTGCTTACGTGTACTTGTTGTTGGTTAAATGTTTGCTCAGTTGATGTGAGGTATATACAGTATGTAAGGCTGTGTATGCAAGGGTGAATATAGTATGTAGATTAAAGTGTGTCTGTGTGAATGTGATAGTAATTGGGTGGGTGGGTGTTTGTGTATGTGAATGGGTGTCTTGGTTTTAGAATACAACATAGAATGAGCCACAGACTGCCCCGGTTCCTCTTCCAGGGTAAGCTCTGCGGTGAATAGCATGGCACTACTAATTGACATTATTGAGTAATGTATGTGTCGTGGACAATATTTAAAAAATGCATTAGAAGGTAGGCAACAAAATCCCTTAAAAGGGTCAGTAATTCTACCATGACGTCATGGTTAGCTATTTGGCAATTTATATTATCATATGAACTAACACTGGGATTTGTAAATGTTCCATATAACTAGAGATACTGTACAATACATCTGTAACAAACAATGTGTATCAGCAGGAGTTATTAGCTCATATCTGCTGTAGATTAGTGTTGATTTTTCAGTAATTAAAGTAATTACGATGATTATGTCAGTGGAGGTGTAATCTTAGACAGTAATAGTGCAAACAGATTTTTGGGAGGTTGGAGTGCAGTTAGGGTTATTATTTCTTATTAGAGGGCAACAAGGAGAAAACAGAATACAATTATTGTATTGTTTCTGTAGACTTTGACACAAACCTTTATCAATATCAAAGTGCCAGGATTTGCAGCAGGAACAAAAACATTTGTCCTGCCTGGGGCTACCCCTGTAGCAAACCTCGACTACATATTGACTGTTTTACTGTCCTTTTTTTCCTTTTTACATTCAGTATATCTATCTCTTTCTCTCTTCTGTAAACAATGAATTATGAATATAGAGTGCAAAAGCAAAATGGTGTCACTC
The DNA here is from genome assembly GCF_964263955.1 of Coregonus lavaretus. Lineage (NCBI taxonomy): Eukaryota > Metazoa > Chordata > Actinopteri > Salmoniformes > Salmonidae > Coregonus > Coregonus lavaretus. Next base: position 16,367 of record NW_028160392.1, on the reverse strand, counting down.
AAGGAATGGTGAAATCAAGTCATGTTGCAACCAAGGTCATCGATGAAAAGATGAGATGTGCACTAGTAACATCTGGGTAAACAAGCGGGGGGTAAGTGGCAGGTAGATGGCTGCTGTAACTAACCAGACTGCTGAGAAGAACCTATAGGTGTTTTTGACACTCTCTGTTCAAATGTCTGACACCCACCCTGCCCCCTCCTCCCCCTTGTCATTCTAGAAACAGGACGATGATGATTATGATGAAGATGATGCTGAGACTGGCATGACTGGAGATGAGAAAGAGGAAGAGGTGAAGGAGAAAGAAAAGCTTGGGAAGCTTCAGTACTCCATAGATTACGACTTCCAGGACAACAAGGTTGGTGTTTTGACTCAAGCAGATGGCTTTCTGACGACCCAGGAGCTTAATAAATAGACTATTTTACTGTGTTGGAAAAAAGACTAAAAAAGCTAACTGCCTAAGCCTCTAGTCCAAGGTAGTTTTCCACATGACTGCTTTAAAAAGCAATGGACTTTTGCCATTTGCTGAGAGTTTTTTATCCTTCAAAAATGCAGCTTTGAGTTGGGCCAAAAGCCAAGGACAGCTGTAAATGTGAATTTTCTGACACTAAAGGATTGATTCAACCCATCATTCTATGGTTATGCTTTCAAGATCAAAACAGTCAAACTTTTACAAAGATTCCATTCCTTCTCCATGTTACATATGCAGCATATGAATGGATTTCCTTGACCTGTTACGCAACATTTTCTCCATCATCATACTCTTCTGTGGAGAATCTCTTTGTTCACTGATACCTTGAGGAGCAAAGGCAGACAGACAGACCTCACCACACCAAAGCATCTTTATCATGTTCATCGTAATGTGTTATACAAGCATAAAGTAAAGGCTTTCTTTGATCTGTTCAAAGAAACATCTGTTCAGAGAACTGTGGGTTGAACTGTGGGTTGTCTCTGTGGAACTGTGAGAGGACACTGTCTGGGTACATTGAGGCTGATTGATCATGTATAGAGCAAATTGACAGACCCTTTTTACCCTTGACCTCTGACCCCTAGCTCACAGTGGGCCTCCTCCAAGCAGCTGATCTCCTCTCCATGGACAGTGGAGGCACCTCTGACCCCTATGTCAAGGTCTACGTCCTCCCAGACAAGAAGAAGCATTTTACCACCAAGGTGCACAAGAAGACGCTGAACCCTACCTTCAATGAGACCTTTGTCTTCAAGGTAGGCTACTGTACTTTGATTTCTCTCTCTCTCTCTCTCTCTCTCTCTCTCTCTCTCTCTCTCTCTCTCTCTCTCTCTCTCTCTCTCTCTCTCTCTCTCTCTCTTCTATAACGTATATCAGAATTATAAAGATACATCTAATAGACCTAAGCTATGATGGATGGCCAGACCATAACTCCTGCCAGACAGCCATTTACCCAAAGCCTGATGCATCAGCTATTCTCTCTCTCTCATCTGATACATCTGCTGGGCTGGTATTTCAGATAACACCTCATAATGGAGATTCCCCAGTCCACTGCAGACTCCCTGCATCTGATACCAACTAGCTTCCACCATTGAATCTCCTCTGCCGATTATGGAGTCAGAGCCTAGACTTGCATTTGTAGATGCTCAGATGCTGGACATGTACTGTATATCATAAATCCATATCATATAAAGCTATCTTATGAATTCCATTTATCTGGTCATATCTGAAGTTCAAAGAAATGATCCGATATTGCATTTCAAAGAATGAATTACAAACTATTCTTCAGATATTGTGTAACTACTGTCTAATGTATACGGTGTATTTTAGACTCTAATTCCAGCAAGCATAAATAGCCTCAAGCTTCCCATTTTCAGAATCTAATTAAAGCTATAGTCTGTTCCCATGTGCTTTAATTTATGTTATTTTTATTGTGTGTCTGAGTGTTTGTGTGTGTCTCTCTGTGTGTGTGTGTGTGTGTGTGTGTGTGTGTGTGTGTGTGTGTGTGTGTGTGTGTGTGTGTGTGTGTGTGTGTGTATCTGTGTGTGTGTGCATCTGTGTGCATTAGAAAGAGAGCAGTAGTATAGACTAGTCTAGCTGGAGAATGCGATTGGAAATCAGAGCTTGGCCGGTGATGAAGCATAGCCTTAGAAACCCCAGAGCTGACCTGAGCAGAGCAGAGCAGAGGAGGGGATAGTTAAAGGAGAACGCCACCTCTCTCCCTCCTGTCTGAGTGCTGACACAGCTCTCTATGAGAAAGGGATCAAACCTGCTATACCTTCCAAAGGATAGGACAGGACTGTACTGTTCAGTTCTGCTGAATGAGCAGCACACCATGCAGGCTGGCTCTGGCCCTCTGTTCCTCTTCTCCCACTAATCATCCCCACGCGCCCATCACTTCTCTGGGGACACAGAGAGAGAGAGAGCATCTGCTCCCACTGCAGGGAAATACAGCCCAGACCCATTATAGAGATGACCAAAGAGGTCTAAGATACTCTGCCCTCATTTAATGGCTATTCATATTCAGGTTTCTGTATACAACTCCAAATTGTGAGATTCTTTGGATGCTACATACAGCTATTTGTGCATGTCTGGCTCTGATCATTCAAGGTCAATGTATGTATATCAGGTCAAAATAATGCTATGGTTGTTCCACCAATTCGGTGCCTTTTGAGAAGTGTAACTTTGTCAAACAAATGTTTGATTTCACCTAATCTTAACATTTTGTCATAAATAGCACATGGTCAACTTTATAAAAAAAACTGTTTTCCCATCTCAAGAGGTTAAATTAAAAATTTACTATAGCAAGTGCCTATTAAGTGCAAATTAAAGAAACAGGGTTGACCGTAACAGGGTTGACGATTTCATCTTAAATCAGCCATAAATCCCCTTGTAACGAGGGGAATGGAAGCTTGTTGTGTGCAACAGGGAGTGGCAATTGAATGAAAGCTTCATAAACATTTTTGAATTGTTAAAAAATATCTAACCTGTCTATCTATGGGTAACAGGGTTGGCATGTTATGCTCGACCCGCTCAGTTTTCCACCACAAAACCCCAGAAAATGACCAAAAAGAGTAGAACCAGCTTACCTGCTTTTACACTATGATTAGATGTTTAATGTTTCTTTCGAAAACAATATTTAAAAAGGGATAGTTTCACCATATTAAAAATGAGAGTTCAGTTCATGTAACATGGTTGACCTCAAAATGAGGGACAGACTAAATTGATCACTAATCACATTAAATAAATAATAATCTTCAAAAATGACTTTGTCAAAGCAACCAAATAACTAGGGCTTTACAATGATGGTGAAAACTTGGAGAAATGTTGGGGTTAAGTGGGTTAAAATCATCATAGAATCACAGAGGGTGCACGGAGGGACATTGTAAAATGCTGAATTCAGGCTTTTAATAACAGGCTTTTAAAATGCAATATTGGTGCACAATTTCTACTTAAAATATCAAAGGGATGCAAAAGGCACTCTTTTCATGGAAAGACCCTCTGTCTAAAATAGCATTGGCAAACCTGTTAAAAAAAACACTCCCCTCAGCTAAAAATAAAAGGTGTTCTTGCTTCAGAGGGTAACATTTATAAAAGATAGTGATATTAAATGTTGATGTTTTTAAAAAATGTTTTTCAGATTCCATTCCAAGAGATGGGTGGCAAGACTTTGGTCATGCAGGTCTTTGACTTTGACCGCTTCTCTAAGCATGACGTCATCGGAGAGGTAAAACTACCCTTGCACAAACTGGACCTGGCCCAGCCACTGGAGGAGTGGAGGGACCTGGACAGTGCAGAGAAAGAAGAGGTAAATTGGGAGGACCATCTCCCCACTTTTATTCAGTCCTTTGAAATATCATGTTGTACAGTTCAGAACGATGTTCATCCTCGTAGTGTGAATGGTTCCCTATATTTAGGTGTTGTTTAGTGTGAATGGTTTCCTATATTTAGGTGTTGCTTAGTGTGAATGGTCCCCTATATTTAGGTGTTGCTTAGTGTGAATGGTTCCCTATATTTAGGTATTGCTTAGTGTGAATGGTTCCCTATATTTCGGTGTTGCTTAGTGTGAATGGTTCCCTACATTTAGGTGTTGCGTAGTGTGAATGGTTCCCTATATTTAGGTGTTGCGTAGTGTGAATGGTTCCCTATATTTAGGTGTTGCTTAGTGTGAATGGTTCCCTATATTTCGGTGTTTGCTTAGTATGAATGGTTCCCTATATTTTCTGTGTTGCTTAGTGTGAATGGTTCCCTATATTTAGGTGTTGCATAGTGTGAATGGTTCCCTATATTTAGGTGTTGCTTAGTGTGAGTGGTTCCCTATATTTAGGTGTTGCTTAGTGTGAATGGTTTCCTATATTTAGGTGTTGCTTAGTGTGAATGGTTCTCTATATTTAGGTGTTGCTTAGTGTGAGTGGTTCCCTATATTTAGGTGTTGCTTAGTGTGAATGGTTTCCTATATTTAGGTGTTGCTTAGTGTGAATGGTTCCCTATATTTAGGTGTTGCTTAGTGTGAATGGTTCCCTATATTTAGGTGTTGCTTAGTGTGAGTGGTTCCCTATATTTAGGTATTGCTTAGTGTGAATGGTTTCCTATATTTAGGTGTTGCTTAGTGTGAATGGTTCCCTATATTTAGATTTTTCCTATGGACAAGGGCATGCACACAATGAGGATGAACATTGAGGATGAATATCATTAGATTGAACATTATTACATTGAACATTATTACATTGCACATTATTAGATTGAACACGTTTTGTTCTCCTTTTTACCCCCTTCTCCCATCCCACACGCAGCAAGAGAAGCTCGGAGATATCTGCATCTCTCTCCGCTACGTGCCCACTGCTGGGAAACTCACCATCTGCATCCTGGAGGCCAAGAACCTCAAGAAGATGGACGTGGGAGGACTGTCAGGTAAAATATGGAACCATAATGATCACTGTGAACAAAACAATGGAAACAGATGCACAGTGGAGTTTAAGCCGCCCATACAGTATCTCCCATATCCTGGTTCAATGTGCTCCCCTTGGTCAAGGTCAACGAGACAGTACAGGACAAGGAGGCAATACCTCTATTCACACAGTACACCCAAATCTATGTTCCCATCAGAGTGTTTCTTTGTGCATTATTCTGTGGTAAAGGTTAGGCTATACATGAAATAGGATCCAGTAAAACCTTGTGAATCGACCGTGTGATTTTGATCTGTATGGTGAGCTGCTGTAGGCTACATTGCAAGCAGCCAATCTCCAGGGCCATTCAGTTTGCCCTCACGTGCTGACGCTGATGTACCCATGACCCTCCACTCCCTTCAGCTAAACTGCACTGCACCCATCTGCTGGCAGTTTACTGCATTACAACCACTGCTGGGTTCCTTTTGTTACTGGAGCCCTGATGGTAATGAAGTATTGTGTTTTAATGATTGAACTCTGCTGAAACAATGTGACAGGGACAATAAGATACATCTATTAAACTACAAAAATACATGTTTGTTAATAATCCCAATAGCGAATCTGCGACCAGGCTTGTTTTAATACATGGCTGTGTATATCACTCCCTCTGTGTGCAGATCCCTATGTGAAGATCAACTTGATGCAGAACGGCAAGCGTCTGAAGAAGAAGAAGACCACGGTGAAGAAGAACACTCTGAATCCATACTACAACGAGTCCTTCAGCTTTGAGATCCCTATTGAGCAGATGCAGGTAGTGTACAGCTGGGAACAAAGCACTCAAAGACAGACAGACAGACAGACAGACAGACAGACAGACAGACAGACAGACAGACAGACAGACAGACAGACAGACAGACAGACAGACAGACAGACAGACAGACACACACACACACACACACACACACACACACACACACACACACACACACACACACACACACACACACACACACACACACACACACACACACACACACACACACACACACACACACACACACACACATTCCTGACCACAGCACAGCTGTGCTAAAACCAGAATTAATCATGCCCCCTTGTGTATCATTGAATTTGATTACAGTAATGCAAGAGTGTACAGCTGGGTGGGAACAAAGTGCCCAAAGGCATACATACTGTACACCATGGAATTAGAATTCAATGATGCAATTATATTCTGTAAGATCATTCTAAACGTCAATAATATAACACTTTATTTTTCTCATTCCCTAGAAAATCCAAGCTGTGGTCACAGTGCTGGATTATGACAAGATCGGTAAAAACGACGCCATCGGGAAGATCTGGGTGGGCAGCAAGGCGACGGGCACCCAGCTGAAGCACTGGTCCGACATGCTGGCCAACCCTCGCCGCCCCATCGCCCAGTGGCATCCACTGCAGCCCGAGGAGGAGATCGATGCTTCGCTGGCAGCCCTGAACGCCAAGAAGTAAACCTCCTCTACCCACAAACACCCACACCCAAACCTACCCATCATTCTCACCCCTGGTCCTACACATCTCCCAATACTACATTTCAAACTAACACACCAACCAATTCTACACCCTTCACCGCAAAAGATACCTACCTATATCCCAATTGACATGATCAACAAATAATAGAAAATAAAAGCTGTGCCATTCCACAAGGAGACAGTCACAAGATCACTCAATTGATTTTCATATTGGGGTTGCAGTTAGTTACATTGTATCATGAGGATAGGAGCCTAGAGTGTGAAAACAGGGGTCCAATGTGATGGAGGATTAGGGAAGTAAAACCACACATTCACTCATTTTGTACCTTTTCACCCCCTCCCCTTAGAGACAACGTTTGCTTCAATACTGCTTAATAATTAAAATGCTTTATACTGCCATGTAATAGAGGAAAAACACAAGCAAGTTAATTCCTTAGGTGTATTGTTGCACCATGCTCCACACCTGCCAGTTACTTACTTACTACTTACTTACTACATACTACATACAATTCCATTAGTTTGAAGTACATTCCTAGAGTTGGGTAAAGAGTAGAGATACACAGTATCCAGTTAACCCACACTGTTAACACACTGCCTTTTTGATTATTAGCTCATCTGCTCACCCATATTCTCAGGTACACTGAGAGAAAACTGAAACTTCATGCCTTTCTTTCGAAACGGGTTGTTATTAAAAATGCTCCGCAACATGATCAGAGAATAATGTTTTGATGATTTGAAAATCTCAGTCTGGTGCTGGATTGGTTTATTTTTCCATAATCTAAGACTAGTCTAAATTTATCACTGAAATGGCAACAGGAGATAGTCTCTCTAGAGTGTCTCTCAATAACACAGTTTGTGGCTGTCAGTCAACAGAGTTGAGATGTGAAATATGTTTAGGATAAAGGGACTATGAGCCACTGTAAGTGTCTACCATGGCCCTATGCTGGCAAAGCATGCAAGAGAGAGAATATCTGTGTGGAAACTCCAAGGACTGAATGGGACCCTGGTTGACACAATGTTGTTTGTCAGGTGTCCATTCTACTGCCTGCAATCTACCACCTTCCCCTCCAATGCCTCTACTATTTATGATCTATCTCCCTGTTCAGTGCTACTGCCATTAGTCATGGACTCAAAACAAGGATTTCACTTGTTCAAAGGAATCCCTGTATCCGTCTTACAGTCATAAAGGAGACAAGCCTTCCAAGTAATAAAATAAGCAATTCTCAACTACCAGGGACGCCTTCCAATTAGCTGTGTTGTTTTTTACTCACCCTTTTCTTTTCAACCTCAAACACTTTTATTCCTCAAGCACTTTAAATCCAAATGTTCTGTTCTAATTCTACTCTCCGAAAACCAGAGCTTTAACAATTTATTTTATGATGAATAATTCCTGGTAAAAAAGCAAGAGAGTGAATTTGTGTGTGAATCATTATTTTTGTAGGTTTGTTTGATCATTTCTCACCTTGTTTTTCTTGTGAATGCACTTTGATTGTTCTGAGATAATTGTTCTTAAGTTCGATTGAAAGGATAAGATCTGGAAGTAGGTTCCCGTTATGTGTACGTATACACAGATTACCAAACTGCTGAATCTAATTGCACTATACTGGATATCACTATGTTTCGTGGTTATAGATTGTTATTTGATCTATGGAGTTTTTGTGATGAGATGTCGTGAGTTTGAGTCAGGTCTCGTATTCAAAAGTCTTCTGATTGGGAATAAGACACATTTCAATTAAATGATGCTCTTCAGATCCTTCGCTGAATAAGGGATTTTCACATTTTGACTTTCTCTTGAGATACATTTGAGTATAAAACTAATCATATGACTGAATTAAATGTACAATTTAAACATTTAAAAGCCGTAGCAAAATACCATTAGACATTCGAGCCACACTAGTAATTTGATGGGACATGAACTGTCTCTGTGCACCATCTTGTTCCAAACGACAAAATAGTCCAAAGCAAAGCAATGTCTTTCAATGACGGCGAAAAGTACTTGATTGTGTTTAATAACAAGCAGTTTGATGTTTAAACAGTTTGACAACTTTTATACGTTTGGGAATTACAGTAGTAAATGTTGGTTAATGTATTGCTTTTCTCTATTGGACAACTATATCTTTATTTATATGTCCATTAGGGGTCAGATTAGTTATGTTTTATATTTCATTTGATTTAGATTATTCTATATGTTCAAAAAGCAACACTAAAGAAAATACAAAATGCAAGCAATCAAACAACCATCGGTGTGTAGTTTTGCCTATATACATAGTTCATCCATGTTGATACTGCATGTTTCTACAAAATACTGTACAAAAGAGCATGTTTTAGAGATAAAGCAAAAATATATTGTGTACGTATGTGGGTGTCATTTGTCATTTTAATACTCTAACACAATGCAGGAAAAAATATACACTGTATATTTTCTAAATGAAACAAATGTGTATTTATTTTCCATGAATGGGTTATTGGAGAAAATGTCATAATATATTAGAATAATACGATTCTGTCCACGCCTAAACTTTTAGGCAAATTTGTCGTCAAGTACTGTGTGTGAGTTCACGTAGGATGAAAATGTAGCCGCATGCTTGCTATCTAACTCCTTGTGATTTATTTGGATTAATTATAATTTATTTCAAATGTATTTATTTCAAATGTATTTATTTATTTATTCATACAATGTTTTCTTTTGGGATTATTTAAGTCTATGTTTGTCTTCTTGCCAAATATCAGACATTGTAGGGGGGCTCCAAGTTCAAGGAATACAACTATTCCAAAGTGGAACTCTCCAATGATCAGTGCCAATGCTGAAACGTTTACACCATTTGGTTAAAAAGACAAGAAAAAATATCATCCTGATTTTTAGACGAACATGTATTACAAGCATACTACTTAGGATGCTAAAGAGCCTCCCCATAACTGAATCCACACACCTCCAAACTGGACAAAAAGCTTGGAGTCCCCTACTGTACATTCAACTTTTTGGGGGGAGTTTTACTTTGCGTTGGTTTAACGACCTGACACCCTTTGCAATTATGTACATTTTACAGTGTTTATTATACAAATATATGTGTATGTGTAAACAGATAGTTGAATTAGATAAAAACTAAAGCCATAATACTCAAGCACTAACTCTTTAGAGCTCTGCTGTATAACTAGTTATTGATTTGTAAAAAAACAACAACAAAAAAACGTCTTAATCTTTCTAGGTCAGTGTTTCTCATCTATGTTCTGTTCAGAACTCTGTACTCATCTAGATTCTAGAAGGCAAAATACTGAGCACTGAGAGCAGTTGTGAGTTTAGTAGAGTGGATGTGATTTTGTTTTCTACTTTGAAGATGTTGAAGCTGTCTTTATTTTATAAATGTAGTAGCTGATATATTCCAGTGATGTAATTTGTATATGCCTTGTTTTGATAGTATGAATCATGGATCTTCTTATCTCACAAGATGTTATTGAAAATACTAAAAGAAGGCATGCAGAACATTTACATTATTGAAATGTGAGTGTCAGGCTGGCCTGTTGGTGATCCTTGGACTGAGTGCAATTTATTTAGGACCCTAACTGCGATGTGTGGATCCCTCTATTTTCATCCACAGTGGCTTTACAGACATTACATAACATCGTGATCAAAGATATGGCAGAAATATATATCTAACTTGTAACAATGCCAAGCCTCAGCATTATTGATTGATCAACATAGGTTGCGTTCATGGCACACAGTAAAGTTAAGATAAATAATCTACAGCCTAATCTTAGCCACTTTGATGGAAACTAGCTGTTTCAAGTCAACATTTCCTCTAATAGCAACACTATTGAAATAATAATCATAGTGTTGTCTGATGTTTGCAACAATTTTATAACGGGATCATTGATGTTGCTTCTTCACTCAATGTCACAATCAATCCTGTTGAACTGTGACCAAACCAATGCACATGGAACTTTAATCCAGTTGAAGATTTCAGTGTCTTTCCAAAATACTGCCAGTATATCCATCTATATTTACAATTCCATGAAATCATCATCAGTAATCTGTTTGAATCTATTTCAGAGCCAAAATAATTCCACTGATGCGGATGCAGATTAGATGATAAAATAACTGTGATTAAAGGGTCATATGCAGCACATTTTTATTAAAAAAAGTAGATTGTTTCAATGCGTTTTACACTGCCACGGTCATTGCAATCATGACCACCGACTGGACAGTTAGCTGTATGGGGAAAAAGACTGACAACTGTGTATTTATGTATGTTACAGGACAAAAAGCATAGGCCCTTTATAAAGTTAGCGGTTGCAGTGCTAAAACACAGTACTACTGCAACTTACTATACCTTACTATACCTACAGTATACCTATACACTTATATATCTTCATGCCCAGAATACATAAACCATTCTTAAGTGTACATTTAAGTGGTGATGAAAATAATTAACAAACATGTTTTTATTTACAATGTTTAATAGAGTTTAAAATTATTTATATTATAGGATTACCTATTTTTTTGATAGCCTAAATTGATATATCTACTTTATGCACAACTGCTTTAGAAACTAACTGTAGGCTATATCTCAGCGGGGAAGAAACAATGGATTGAGAGCACGATGATTCACACACTACATTCTACAGTTCTTTTGTACTACTGGCTGCTTTGTTTCTATCAGGCTTTTAAATTAAGTATTCAAGTACATTATAAAAAGGGTCAATGTGATTTACAAAGGGATACCATCCGAACTAGAGTCCATCGTATCAAATCAAATTTTATTCGTCACATGCTTCGTAAACAAAAGGTGTAGACTAACAGGGACATTTTTACTTACGGGCCATTCCCAACAGTGCAGAGTGAGAGAAAATAGAGAAATAGTTGAAAAGTCATACAACTTCCATGTAAATAATGTGTTAGGGAGTGTCTCAGTGGGCCTAGGTCACTCACCACCTAACGGTGTGTTCTCCTGTCTCTGTTTGTGTAGCTCACTTTGGGTTTCCTCTTTCTACTGTAATAATCACTATGTTAGTGTTGTGTTTCTATTGTATTATATTTAGAATGCAAAACTGCATTAGGACCAATGGAAGAGACAATTATTGAACTTTTCCACCATGAATTCACTGTTTTTCTGTCTTAGCATTAATGTGCTGTTGTTGTGGAACTGGGCTCGCTGGGGGCTCCTTTGGATCCAGAATGATACTGTCTGATTTTCAGAGGAACGTCGTCCTTCACGTTTACAACATGGATATATATACTGCCAAAAACACGCAGAATAGTACCAACCCTCTCTCTTGAACTCTTCCTTCAATTCTCATTCTCCATACTACAATTGTATTCCTAAACACTCCTTTTTTCTCCTCTCTTTCCCTTCATCCTTGTTTTAAGCCCCAGAGGACCATGGGATTGTGTGTCCTCTGGCTGTGTTTCTACGTGTCTTAGTGTTGTGGTGCGCGTGTTCATGTCAGTACTTGTGCCTACTGTGGATCGCATGTTTTAGCCCTTGACTGGACACAACACGTTGCTCACATACAAACTGCCCACGGGCCGTAAGTGGATGAGCATCGGGGATCCTTGTAAAGTTATCGAGGGAACCAAATAACTCCATACAGATCTATAATAAGTGTTACCAGCTCTGTATGAAACAAATAGGAAATAAAGGCCTTTTAATAAGCTTGGACTCATGTGTTGTCTGTGCATCATGGCTCTTGTCTTTATTCTGTAACCTTTCTACAAGGGGATTTTAACTTCAGCATCAGAGTGTTCATTGGTTGGATTAAGAGCTACCAGTTTCTATCGCAAGATGTCTGGAATTGAGCACACGGTACTGAACAATTCCTTTGAGAAGCACTTAATGCCAAGTGATAAAGATTTTGGTAGAGTGAGAACACACATAATGACAGTTATCACATATTTAACCATCTATAGTTTATTGAGCAAGTGATCAAACCACAGCCATGTGTACAAGTAGCATTTCAGTTTTATCAGTCTCTTATAATACATACATACATGGTAAAGTTGTTTCAACGTAAAATACCGTCTTTAAATATACTTACAGTACATGTGTAGACAGATAGCTGTATTGGTCTTTCAGGAAAGGCACATGTAGTATACATAAAGAGCAGTAGAGGCTGCTGAGGGGAGGACGGCTCATAATAATGGCAGGAACGGCGCAAATGGAATGGCATCAAACCATGTGCTTGATGTATTTGATACCATTCCACTGATTACGCTCCAGCCATTACCATGAGCCCGTCATCCCCTGTTAAGGTGCCACCGACCTCCTGTGAAAAAGAGGCCCTGTGTTGTGCCCTGTGCTATCTGCATTACAAATCATGTACAGGTTTCACTTGAAATAAAAAAATATGCTGTCCATCTCATAACGTGAGGCACTATGTGGACTAATAGTACTGTTTCATAAAATGCTTTGAAGATACATATTAATAATATATTGATAAAAATAGTTGACTATAAGTAAGAATATTCTAAACAAAAAATTCATAAATTATATACAAATATCCAACAAATGTGACATCTGTCTCTCCAGAGACCATGGTACACCACACTAAAATCAAAGCAGGAAAAGGTTAATGAGCAGCTCAGAGAAAATGGTCTGTGATGGAAATTCGGACTTCAATTGAGCTACACACCATAAAGACTAATCATATAAACACCTCATAACAATTGACAATGTGTAATGTTATCAATATCATGAACGATTATTGAAAGTTTTACCTGTGATTGTATTTTCAGTTGTTTTTTCAGCAGTGCACAATGAAGCACAAAATAAACATATGTTTGTGGATGTGATATTGTTTAGAGATTGCTGCCCTGGAGTTTACTGTACCCCAGATCAACACTCTCTTTGTGCGGACGCTGTGGGATGCTATGTGCTCTTCTTCTCACCTTTGACCTCCTGGAATGAAGTGGGCCAATGATCATGGAGGTCAAGGGTCAGGCCAGGGGTCATCTGGAGTTTGATGGTTCCTCACCATGCCTCTGAGAACAGTTAGCAGGTAGGTATCACTGAGCACCATGGTACAGTCTCAGGGTGGAGGGTGCCGAATGCCAATGATAGTGACACACGTTGCAAGCTTCAGGGAAGTATACTGTGACTTGGACAGGGGGCTTCCAATCTCTTACTTGGACAGCTTGCTGATGACACGGATCAGAGCCCCGTTCTCGTCCTTCAGTCTCTGGTTGTCTGATTTAAGCTCTGTCAAGACCTACAGGAACAGAGAGAGCAGCATTATGTTGTCATGGTAGCTAGTTCACTACAAGGAACAGTGGTGACACATACTGTCCTGTAGACAGAAATATGTGCAAGTGACCCTGCCTTGTCCTTTGTCTATGGTCCTTCTTATTTAAGGGACATTGACAGACACATTATATACACATTGTTTATCATTTTCAGGCAAAGTAAGAATGATATGCAATATTTAATCACCAGGAACTCATTGCTAAATTATTGAACACTACAATCTCTACAGTCACTACAAGCAAAGGGTGGACAAAAGGCAGGCTTTCAGCAAAATATGATGTAAAGCAATGAGAGCATGCGGGTACAGTATGATCGTGGAAAAGGTTGGGACATGATTTGGCGTATGGTTCTATGTGAAAACTGCGAACCGAAAGAGAGAGAGAGAGATGCAAGGCAGTCAGCTTCCGTAATCTAGGTCACCTCCCACAGCATGAGTAATGATTAAAAATAACCACAATCTTTGTCAAAATCTCCCCCAACCCCCACAGACAGTGAACAATAACGTTTTGTGCTCGCCTGAAAAAGCCTACCAACACAGACAATGATGAACTCATCCCCCCACTCCTGCCTATTCCAGTTAACGCAATTAAATAGCAGCATATTGTTATGTATTATTACATTTACATTTTAGTCATTTAGCAGACGCTCTTATCCAGAGCGACTTACAGTTAGTGATTGCATACATTATTTTTGACGATGCACACGCGTACACACACACTATTGTGCACATGTTTTTTGGCCAGAGGAAAAGGGTTTAGTGAGTCGACGGATACCAATGAGATCACACATTCCATTCCCACTCCAACATGATTGAGACAAACGTAATAGTTTAAAATGTCAGATTCCCTATCAGCCACTTTGCATTGGACATTGTGGTAAAAGAATGAGCATACAATGAAAATGTCAAATTTGTGAAATGGAAAATGGCAATCATTTTAATCCCTACAAGGTTTCCTTGGCGACTTCAGCACTTTGCCATGCAGCAGTCTCTGAAGCAGCGTCCAGACTGTTTCTGGGTTCGTTCAAGCTGATGATTGAGTGACTTGTTGACTATACTGTAGCAATAATAACCACTGGAGAAACGTCAGGCTGCCACCACTACTGTCCTGGTCTTTACACAGCCTAGTAAATCATGCAGCATGGATGTAGCTAATAATAGATGAAGGGGTTTAAGGGGGTTGCCCTTCATTGGCCTTATGGGACAGTGAGTCAGAGAGAGGCATGCCACATGAGTGAGAGAGGCCTTAAGGTGGAGGAGTGAGAGTGGGAAGTAGGAGGGGGGACCTGCCTGTGAAGAGTGCAGCAGAGAGGAGGGAAGGAGGTTCAGCAGCAAGAGAACCAGAAGGAAGACAGATGAGAGGAGGTGTGGCTGAAGACTCAGGGAGGGGAGAGCAAGGAGGGGTAGAGAGGTGGAGGCGTGGGGGACAGGGGGTTAGAGGTCCTCTGTCTCAGGCAGGAAGGCCATCTGGGAGAGGCGGGCGAGGACACGCAGCATGGCCCTGTTCTCAGCCAGCAGACGCTCGTTGCCGCTTCGCAGTGCCTGCAGCTGAGTCAGATCAGGGAGGGCCTGCAGTAAACACAGGAATACAGAGAGATAGAGAGATAGAAAGAAAGAGAGCAAGGGGACAGGCCAGTGGAAAGGAGGAGGCAGAGCTATAAACACACACACACACACACAAACATTCACACACAAAGAGACACAAAGAGATACTGTAAAAGGAAACAAGAAAGGAATCGGCAAAAGAGACAGCTATGCAAAAGAAAAGCAAAGTGCAGCAGGGAGATATCCTTAAGTTTGCTCTCTACAAACCTGGGCAGTTTTAAAAGGCGGTGGGTGGGGAGGTGCTATATGGTTTACATAGCTTGTCAGTCATGCTGGGGTGAGAAGGGGGTGGGGGACTTTCAATATAACCTTCAATTTCAGCCTCAGTCAGAGAGCCCAATAAGTTATAGGTCATAGAAAAAGGAAATTATTAATTTCCCTGGGTTCCCTGGCAGGCTTTAGAGGTAAACCTCAGTGCGGTTTAGTGGAGAGGCAAGGAGGCAGCACACACAGAGACAGAGGAAAACTGAGCCCTGTGTGGCTCAGAGAGTGGCCTCAGAGGCTTCCCCCAAGAAGCCCAGAGAGGAGAGGAAGGCTGGGTAGAAAGGGAAGAAATGAAGGTGAGCCTGGAGGGAAGGGAAAAGCTGGGGAGAAAGAGAAGAGAGAAGCCCAGTGAGGAGAAGAAGGACACAGAGAAAGAGAGAAGAGAAGTGAGGAAGGCCAGGAAGAAAAGAGATGGAGGAGATCCAGCTGCTAACACCCCAGGGAACCATTTGAAGTCTGCCTTTACTCGGACTGAAGAATTCATGGATATGTCAGACTGTTTCTCTCTCTCTCTCTCCTCTCCTCTCCACTCTCTCTCTCCTCTCTCTCTCTCTCTCTCTCTCTCTCTCTCTCTCTCTCTCTCTCTCTACTCCTCTCTCTCTCTCCACTCCACTCTCTCTCTCTCCTCTCCACCCTCTTTACTTTCCACTCTCTCTACTCTCCACTCTCTCTCTCTCTACTCTCCACTCTCTCCTCTCCACTCCCTTTCTCTCTCCACTCTCTCTCTCCTCTCCTCTCCTCTCTCTCCTCTCTACTCTCCACTCTGTTTCTCTCTCCTCTCCACTCAAAGAGAAACTTGTCAATAGTGGTTCTTCAGAACAGTGTGCTGTGAAAGACTTACTGAGACTTACGGAGAGAGAGAGGAGAGGAGAGGAGAGGAGAGGAGAG
>NW_028160393.1:7500-61201 GCF_964263955.1 Coregonus lavaretus | reverse complement strand
GCAACGTTCCTACCATCTGTTACTCTCTTTCTGCTCCCCCCCGGTTCCCCTTTGTGTTGTCATCTGGTCCTCTCTCCTCTCTCTTCCCTCTCTTCATACCTCCTTCCCTCTCTCATCCTTCTCTTCTCTCTCTCTCTCCTCTCTTATTAACATCTTCTCTCTCCTCTCTTATTAACACTTCTCTCTCTCTCTCTCCTCTCTTATTAACATCTCTCTCTCTCTCCTCTCTTATTAACATCTTCTCTCTCTCTCTCTCCTCTCTTATTAACATCTTCTCTCTCTCTCTCCTCTCTTATTAACATCTTCTATCTCTCTCTCCTCTCTTATTAACATCTTCTCTCTCCTCTCTTATTAACATCTTCTCTCTCCTCTCTTATTAACATCTTCTCTCTCCTATCTTATTAACATCTTCTCTCTCTTATTAACATCTTCTCTCTCTCTCTCCTCTCTTATTAACATCTTCTCTCTCTCTCTCCTCTCTTATTAACATATTCTCTCTCCTCTCTTATTAACATCTCTCTCCTCCTCTCTTATTAACATCTTCTCTCTCTCTCTCTCTCCTCTCTTATTAACATCTTCTCTCTCCTCTCTTATTAACATCTTCTCTCTCTCTCTCTCCTCTCTTATTAACAGCTTCACAGATACAGGGAGGTTAGCTGTATCAACATGGACTGGTGTGTGTCCGTCCCTCTCACACAAAACACTCCCTGTATTACACCACCTGGTACAGGGAGGCTAGCTGTATCAACATGGACTGGTGTGTGTCCGTCCCCCTCACACAAAACACTCCCTGTATTACACCACCTGGTACAGGGAGGCTAGCTGTATCAACATGGACTGGTGTGTGTCCGTCCCCTTCACACAAAACACTCCCTGTATTACACCACCTGGTACAGGGAGGCTTGCTGTATCAACATGGACTGGTGTGTGTCCGTCCCCCTCATACAAAACACTCCCTGTATTACACCACCTGGTACAGGGAGGCTAGCTGTATCAACATGGACTGGTGTGTGTCCGTCCCCCTCACACAAAACACTCCCTGTATTACACCACCTGGTACAGGGAGGCTAGCTGTATCAACATGGACTGGTGTGTGTCCGTCCCCCTCACACAAAACACTCCCTGTATTACACCACCTGGTACAGGGAGGCTAGCTGTATCAACATGGACTGGTGTGTGTCCGTCCCCCTCACACAAAACACTCCCTGTATTACACCACCTGGTGCAGGGAGGCTAGCTGTATCAACATGGACTGGTGTGTGTCCGTCCCCCTCACACAAAACACTCCCTGTATTACACCACCTGGTGCAGGGAGGCTAGCTGTATCAACATGGACTGGTGTGTGTCCGTCCCCCTCACACATAACACTCCCTGTATTACACCACCTGGTACAGGGAGGCTAGCTGTATCAACATGGACTGGTGTGTGTCCGTCCCCCTCACACAAAACACTCCCTGTATTACACCACCTGGTACAGGGAGGCTAGCTGTATCAACATGGACTGGTGTGTGTCCGTCCCCTTCACACAAAACACTCCCTGTATTACACCACCTGGTACAGGGAGGCTAGCTGTATCAACATGGACTGGTGTGTGTCCGTCCCCCTCACACAAAACACTCCCTGTATTACACCACCTGGTACAGGGAGGCTTGCTGTATCAACATGCACTGGTGTGTGTCCGTCCCCCTCACACAAAACACTCCCTGTATTACACCACCTGGTACAGGGAGGCTAGCTGTATCAACATGGACTGGTGTGTGTCCGTCCCCCTCACACAAAACACTCCCTGTATTACACCACCTGGTACAGGGAGGTTAGCTGTATCAACATGGACTGGTGTGTGTCCGTCACCCTCACACAAAACACTCCCTGTATTACATTACCTGGTACAGGGAGGTTAGCTGTATCAACATGGACTGGTGTGTGTCCGTCCCCCTCACACATAACACTCCCTGTATTACACCACCTGGTACAGGGAAGCTAGCTGTATCAACATGGACTGGTGTGTGTCCGTCCCCCTCACACAAAACACTCCCTGTATTACACCACCTGGTACAGGGAGGCTAGCTGTATCAACATGGACTGGTGTGTGTCCGTCCCCCTCACACAAAAAACTCCCTCTATTACACCACCTGGTACAGGGAGGCTAGCTGTATCAACAGGGACTGGTGTGTGTCCGTCCCCCTCACACATAACACTCCCTGTATTACACACCTGGTACAGGGAGGCTAGCTGTATCAACATGGACTGGTGTGTGTCCGTCCCCCTCACACAAAACACTCCCTGTATTACACCACCTGGTACAGGGAGGCTAGCTGTATCAACATGGACTGGTGTGTGTCCGTCCCCCTCACACAAAACACTCCCTGTATTACACCACCTGGTACAGGGAGGCTGGCTGTATCAACATGGACTGGTGTGTGTCCGTCCCCCTCACACAAAACACTCCCTGTATTACACCACCTGGTACAGGGAGGCTAGCTGTATCAACATGGACTGGTGTGTGTCCGTC
Organism: Coregonus lavaretus; assembly: GCF_964263955.1. Taxonomy (NCBI): domain Eukaryota; kingdom Metazoa; phylum Chordata; class Actinopteri; order Salmoniformes; family Salmonidae; genus Coregonus; species Coregonus lavaretus. The sequence continues at coordinate 58,689 of NW_028160393.1, read as the reverse complement.
CCCCTCACACAAAACACTCCCTGTATTACACCACCTGGTGCAGGGAGGCTAGCTGTATCAACATGGACTGGTGTGTGTCCGTCCCCCTCACACAAAACACTCCCTGTATTACACCACCTGGTACAGGGAGGCTAGCTGTATCAACATGGACTGGTGTGTGTCCGTCCCCCTCACACAAAACACTCCCTGTATTACACCACCTGGTACAGGGAGGCTAGCTGTATCAACATGGACTGGTGTGTGTCCGTCCCCCTCACACAAAACACTCCCTGTATTACACCACCTGGTACAGGGAGGCTAGCTGTATCAACATGGACTGGTGTGTGTCCGTCCCCCTCACACAAAACACTCCCTGTATTACACCACCTGGTACAGGGAGGTTAGCTGTATCAAGATGGACTGGTGTGTGTCCGTCCCCCTCACACAAAACACTCCCTGTATTACACCACCTGGTACAGGGAGGCTAGCTGTATCAACAGGGACTGGTGTGTGTCCGTCCCCCTCACACAAAACACTCCCTGTATTACACCACCTGGTACAGGAAGGCTAGCTGTATCAACATGGACTGGTGTGTGTCCGTCCCCCTCACACAAAACACTCCCTGTATTACACCACCTGGTACAGGGAGGCTAGCTGTATCAACAGGGACTGGTGTGTGTCCGTCCCCCTCACACAAAACACTCCCTGTATTACACCACCTGGTACAGGGAGGCTAGCTGTATCAACATGGACTGGTGTGTGTCCGTCCCCCTCACACAAAACACTCCCTGTATTACACCACCTGGTACAGGGAGGCTAGCTGTATCAACATGGACTGGTGTGTGTCCGTCCCCCTCACACAAAACACTCCCTGTATTACACCACCTGGTACAGGGAGGCTAGCTGTATCAACATGGACTGGTGTGTGTCCGTCCCCCTCACACATAACACTCCCTGTATTACACCACCTGGTACAGGGAGGTTAGCTGTATCAACATGGACTGTTGTGTGTCCGTCCCCCTCACACAAAACACTCCCTGTATTACACCACCTGGTACAGGGAGGCTAGCTGTATCAACATGGACTGGTGTGTGTCCGTCCCCCTCACACAAAACACTCCCTGTATTACACCACCTGGTACAGGGAGGCTAGCTGTATCAACAGGGACTGGTGTGTGTCCGTCCCCCTCACACAAAACACTCCCTGTATTACACCACCTGGTACAGGGAGGTTAGCTGTATCAACATGGACTGGTGTATGTCCGTCCCCCTCACACAAAACACTCCCTGTATTACACCACCTGGTACAGGGAGGCTAGCTGTATCAACATGGACTGGTGTGTGTCCGTCCCCCTCACACAAAACACTCCCTGTATTACACCACCTGGTACAGGGAGGCTGGCTGTATCAACATGGACTGGTGTGTGTCCGTCCCCCTCACACATAACACTCCCTGTATTACACCACCTGGTACAAGGAGGCTTGCTGTATCAAACATGGACTGAGTCTGCTGTTAATGATAATGCAGAGGATCTTCCCAAGGTTGCTGTTGATGCATATCCCACGGTAGTTGTGGTCCTCTGTAGCTCAGCTGGTAGAGCACGGCGCTTGTAACGCCAAGGTAGTGGGTTCGATCCCCGGGGACCACCCATACACAAAATGTATGCATGCATAACTGTAAGTCGCTTTGGATAAAAGCGTCTGCTAAATGGCATTTTATTATTATTATTATTATAGTTATTGGGGTCAAATTTGTCTCCACTTTTGTGGATTCGTTTTCAGTCCTTGGTATCAAATATTGGGGAAGATGCCAGAGCTGAGATTATGTTAAAGAGTTTAAGTATAGCCAATTGGTATTTGTGCTCTGTATATTTTATCATTTCATTTAGGATACCATCAACACCACAGGCCTTTTTGGGTTGGAGGGTTTGTATTTTGTCCTGTAGTTCAGTCAATTTAATTGGAGAATCCAGTGGGTTCTGGTAGTCTTTAATAGTTGATTCTAAGATTTGTATTTGATCATGTATATGTTTTTGCTGTTTGTTCTTTGTTATAGGGCCAAAAAGATTGGAAAAGTGGTTTACCCATACATCTCCGTTTTGGATAGATAGCTCTTCGTGTTGTTGTTTGTTTAGTGTTTTCCAATTTTCCCAGAAGTGGTTAGAGTCTATGGATTCTTCAATTACATTGAGCTGATTTCTGACGTGCTGTTCCTTCTTTTTCCATATTGTATTTCTGTATTGTTTTAGTGATTCACCATAGTGAAGGCGTAGGCTCAGGTTTTCTGGGTCTCTATATTTTTGGTTGGATAGGTTTCTCAATTTCATTCTTAGGTTTTTGCATTTTTCATCAAACCATTTGTCATTGTTGTTACTTTTCTTCGGTTTTCTGTTAGAGATTTTAAAATTTGATAGGGAAGCTGTCAAATATACGGTTTAGATTTTCTACTGCCAAGTTTACACCTTCACCATTACAGTGAAACTTTTTGTCCAGGAAGTTGTCTAAAAGGGATTGAATTAGTTTTTGCCTAATTGTTTTTGGTAGGTTTCCACACTACTTTCCTTCCATATAGCATTATTATTCATATCGCATTTCTTAATATTATTCAGTTCCTTTGGCTTTGATGCCTCATGATTGAGTATTGCTCTGTTCAGGTTGACTATGATTTTGCTGTGATCTGATAGGGGTGTTAGAACGCTCTGAGAGAATCTGGGTTGAGGTCAGTGATAAAGTAGTCTACAGTACTACTGCCAAGAGATGAGCTGTAGGTGTACCTACCACAGGAGTCTCCTCGAAGCCTACCATTGACTATGTACAGACCCAGCATGCGACAGAGCTGCAGGAGTTGTGACCCATTTTTGTTGGTTGTTTTGTCTCTCTCTCTCTCTCTCTCTCTCTCTCTCTCTCTCTCTCTCTCTCTCTCTCTCTCTCTCTCTCTCTCTCTCTCTCTCTTTCTCTTCCTCCCTCTCTCCCCCTCTCTCCCTCTCTCTGTTTCTCTCTCTCTCTTTCTCTCTCCCCCTCTCCCTCTCTCTTCTCTCTCTCTCCCCCTCCCCCCTCCAGGACCCAGTGTTGTTCTCCGGCTCTCTGAGGATGAATCTGGACCCCTTCGATGGTAATATACACTTATATACACTGAGTGTACAAAACATTAGGAACACCTTCCTAATATTGAGTTGCCCCCCCCCCCCTCCTTTTGGCCTCAGAACAGACTCAATTTGTCGGGCCATGGACTCTACAAGGTGTTGAAAGCATTCCACAGGGATGCTGGCCCATGTTGACTCCAATGCTTCCCACAGTTGTGTCAAGTTGGCTGGATGTCGTTTGGGTGGTGGACCATTCTTGATACACACGGGAACAGTTGAGCGTGAAAAACCCAGCAGCGTTCAAAGGCACTTAAACCTTTTGTCTCGCCCATTCACCCTATGAATGGCACACATACACAATCCATGTCTCAATTGTCTCAAAGCTAAAACATCCTTCTTTAACATGTCTCCTCCCCTTCATCTACACTGATTGAAGTGGATTTATCAGGTGACATCAATAAGAAATCATATCTTTCACCTGGATTCACCTGGTTAGTCTATGTCATGGAAAGAGCAGGTGTTCCTAATGTTTTGTACACTCAGTGTATATATATACACATATACACACACACACATCAGAGTGACTGATCTCTCTCTCTCTCTCTCTCTCTCTCTCTCTCTCTCTCTCTCTCTATCTATCTATCTATCTATCTATCTATCTATCTATCTATCTATCTATCTATCTATCTATCTATCTATCTATCTATCTATCTATCTATCTCTCTCTCTCTCTATCTATCTATCTACAGGGTGATAGTGATGGACCGAGGTCTGATCACAGAGATGGACTCTCCCTCCAACCTCATCTCCGAGAGAGGACAGTTCTACCTGATGTGTAGGGAGGCCGGCCTGGTCTGAGCCCTCCCCAGCCAGGAGGCTCCTGAATCGGGTAAACCCAGCCACTTCACCCCTTCCCCACCCCCACGGCTGGAGGGGCCAGTAGGGATCAAACGGCCAGAGGCACCAGGACAGTGAATACTAAAGACTAGAGCTACAGAAATAAAACCCTTTTAAACTCCTTTCATTTAAAAAAAATATTTTGTGAAAGGATATGAGGAGTGAAGACGGATGAGAGAGATGTAGGGCTGATGTGGGGATCGATACAGGATCCCCGCCACGGGGGGAACATACGTGGTTCTGTAGAAGAGAGCGTTACCACTCAACCTGACTCCGGGACCAGAAATATACACTTTTAAACGTGTTATTTCCACCATGGACAGAATGGATCACAACTATCTCAGGACAGAGGCTGTCTGTTTAGATCCCAAATGGCAGCCTAATTATGGGCCCTGGTCTAAAGTAGTGCACTATATAGGGAATAGGGTGCCATTGGACTCTGGTCTAAAGTAGTGCACTATATAGGGAATAGGTTACCATTGGACTCTGGTCTAAAGTAGTGCACTATATAGGGAATGGGTTACCATTGGACTCAGGTCTAAAGTAGTGCACTATATAGGGAATAGGGTGCCATTGGACTCTGGTCTAAAGTAGTGCACTATATAGGGAATAGGGTGCCATTGGACTCTGGTCTAAAGTAGTGCACTATATAGGGAATAGGTTACTATTGGACTCTGGTCTAAAGTAGTGCACTATATAGGGAATAGGTTACCATTGGACTCTGGTCAAAAGTAGTGCACTATATAGGGAATAGGTTACCATTGGACTCTGGTCTAAAGTAGTGCACTATATAGGGAATAGGGTGCCATTGGACTCTGGTCTAAAGTAGTGCACTATATAGGGAATAGGTTACCATTGGACTCTGGTCTAAAGTAGGGCACTATATAGGGAATAGGTTACCATTGGACTCTGGTCTAAAGTAGTGCACTATATAGGGAATAGGTTACCATTGGACTCTGGTCTAAAGTAGGGCACTATATAGGGAATAGGTTACCATTGGACTCTGGTCTAAAGTAGGGCACTATATAGGGAATAGGGTGCCATTGGACTCTGGTCTAAAGTAGTGCACTATATAGGGAATAGGGTGCCATTGGACTCTTGTCTAAAGTAGTGCACTATATAGGGAATAGGGTGCCATTGGACTCTGGTCTAAAGTAGTGCACTATATAGGGAATAGGTTACCATTGGACTCTGGTCTAAAGTAGTGCACTATATAGGGAATAGGGTGCCATTGGACTCTGGTCTAAAGTAGTGCACTATATAGGGAATAGGGTGCCATTGGACTCTGGTCTAAAGTAGTGCACTATATAGGGAATAGGGTGCCATTTGGGACACAGTCTATGTGTAACCCTGCGTTGGACATTAAGCTTCTTTTTTTTTATGTTGAACTACTTGGACAGGATATGACATCATAGGACGCTGCTGACCTCTCACGGCCTTGTGATGAGGCAGAACCGCGCGACGGACGCACAAGGAGAAGAGGAGGAGAGGATGGAGGGATGAATGAATGAATGAGAGGGGGGCTTGATAAACAGACGCTCAGCGAGGAAGCAACTTATATGCAACACACATGTGCACACACACAAAACGCAACACGCAACATACCCATACACCCGTTAGAGGTGCTAAAGGAGTTACTAGACTGGTCACCAATCAGACCCGTTAGAGGTGCTAAAGGCGTTACTAGACTGGTCACCAATCAGACCCATTAGAGGTGCTAAAGGAGTTACTAGACTGGTCACCAATCAGACCCATTAGAGGTGCTAAAGGAGTTACTAGACTGGTCACCAATCAGACCCATTAGAGGTGCTAAAGGAGTTACTACACTGGTCACCAATCAGACACAGCAATCAGAACCGTTAGATGTGCTAAAGGAGTTACTAGACTGGTCACCAATCAGACCCATTAGAGGTGCTAAAGGAGTTACTAGACTGGTCACCAATCAGACCCATTAGAGGTGCTAAAGGAGTTACTACACTGGTCACCAATCAGACACAGCAATCAGAACCGTTAGATGTGCTAAAGGAGTTACTAGACTGGTCACCAATCAGACCCATTAGAGGTGCTAAAGGAGTTATTAGACTGGTCACCAATCAGACACAGCAATCAGACCCATTAGAGGTGCTAAAGGAGTTACTAGACTGGTCACCAATCAGACCCGTTAGAGGTGCTAAAGGAGTTACTACACTGGTCACCAATCAGACACAGCAATCAGACCCATTAGAGGTGCTAAAGGAGTTACTAGACTGGTCACCAATCAGACCCATTAGAGGTGCTAAAGGAGTTACTAGACTGGTCACCAATCAGACCCATTAGAGGTGCTAAAGGAGTTACTAGACTGGTCACCAATCAGACCCATTAGAGGTGCTAAAGGAGTTACTAGACTGGTCACCAATCAGACCCATTAGAGGTGCTAAAGGAGTTACTAGACTGGTCACCAATCAGACCCATTAGAGGTGCTAAAGGAGTTACTACACTGGTCACCAATCAGACACAGCAATCAGAGACTTTAGTCTTAATCAAGATCAACATATATTATCATCTAAAAACATTCAAAATGCAGACAAGTTGTGTGACCTGGGTCCAACTTCAAACTGTATGTACATATTTGTGGCACCTAAAGAGAATTTATTTAGATTTGTACAAAAAAGAGGTATGAAATAACCAAAGAGTTTATTGGATTTATGATGGGAGGTCCATTTCCTTCATTAGATCATCTTATGTAAATGTCTTCAATAAGATCCTTGCTATAACCTGATTGTGAGGGTTGTTAAGGGTAATGTGTCTTCTCAGTTAAACACCTGTTGTTAAGGGAAATGTGTCTTCTCAGTAAAACACCTGTTGTTACGGGTAATGTGTCTTCTCATTAAAACACCTGTTGTTACGGGTAATGTGTCTTCTCATTAAAACACCTGTTGTTAATGGGAATGTGTGTTCTCAGTAAAACAAATGTTGTTAAGGGTAATGTGTCTTCTCATTAAAACACCTGTTGTTAATGGGAATGTGTGTTCTCAGTAAAATACCTGTTGTTAAGGGTAATGTGTCTTCTCATTAAAACACCTGTTGTTAAGGGTAATGTGTCTTCTCATTAAAACACCTGTTGTTAAGGGGAATGTGTGTTCTCAGTAAAACACCTGTTGAAATAAAGCTACCTAATACAATACAAGGTGAGTGCTGACTGTACCAACCTTTATAGTTACCAAGTCCCAAATGACACCCTATACCCTTTATAGTGCACTACTTTTGACCAGAGCCTATAGGAAATAGGGTGCCATTTGGGACGTACGCTTTATAAACACACAGTTGAATACCGGTAGTATAACATAACATATTGCTGTAGCTGTATCAACAGGGACTGGTGTGTGTCCGTCCCCCTCACACAAAACACTCCCTGTATTACACCACCTGGTACAGGGAGGCTAGCTGTATCAACAGGGACTGGTGTGTGTCCGTCCCCCTCACACATAACACTCCCTGTATTACACCACCTGGTACAGGGAGGCTGGCTGTATCAACATGGACTGGTGTGTGTCCGTCCCCCTCACACAAAACACTCCCTGTATTACACCACCTGGTACAGGGAGGCTAGCTGTATCAACATGGACTGGTGTGTGTCCGTCCCCCTCACACAAAACACTCCCTGTAGTACACCACCTGGTACAGGGAGGCTTGCTGTATCAACATGGACTGGTGTGTGTCCGTCCCCCTCACACATAACACTCCCTGTATTACACCACCTGGTACAGGGAGGCTAGCTGTATCAACATGGACTGGTGTGTGTCCGTCCCCCTCACACAAAACACTCCCTGTATTACACCACCTGGTACAGGGAGGCTAGCTGTATCAACAGGGACTGGTGTGTGTCCGTCCCCCTCACACATAACACTCCCTGTATTACACCACCTGGTACAAGGAGGCTAGCTGTATCAACATGGACTGGTGTGTGTCCGTCCCCCTCACACAAAACACTCCCTGTATTACACCACCTGGTACAGGGAGGCTAGCTGTATCAACATGGACTGGTGTGTGTCCGTCCCCCTCACACAAAACACTCCCTGTATTACACCACCTGGTACAGGGAGGCTAGCTGTATCAACATGGACTGGTGTGTGTCCGTCCCCCTCACACAAAACACTCCCTGTATTACACCACCTGGTACAAGGAGGCTAGCTGTATCAACAGGGACTGGTGTGTGTCCGTCCCCCTCACACAAAACACTCCCTGTATTACACCACCTGGTACAGGGAGGCTAGTTGTATCAACATGGACTGGTGTGTGTCCGTCCCCCTCACACAAAACACTCCCTGTATTACACCACCTGGTACAGGGAGGCTAGCTGTATCAACAGGGACTGGTGTGTGTCCGTCCCCCTCACACAAAACACTCTCTGTATTACACCACCTGGTACAGGGAGGCTAGCTGTATCAACATGGACTGGTGTGTGTCCGTCCCCCTCACACAAAACACTCCCTGTATTACACAACCTGGTACAGGGAGGCTAGCTGTATCAACATGGACTGGTGTGTGTCCGTCCCCCTCACACATAACACTCCCTGTATTACACCACCTGGTACAGGGAGGCTAGCTGTATCAACATGGACTGGTGTGTGTCCGTCCCCCTCACACATAACACTCCCTGTATTACACCACCTGGTACAGGGAGGCTAGCTGTATCAACATGGACTGGTGTGTGTCCGTCCCCCTCACACAAAACACTCCCTGTATTACACCACCTGGTACAGGGAGGCTAGCTGTATCAACAGGGACTGGTGTGTGTCCGTCCCCTTCACACAAAACACTCCCTGTATTACACCACCTGGTACAGGGAGGCTAGCTGTATCAACATGGACTGGTGTGTGTCCGTCCCCCTCACACAAAACACTCCCTGTATTACACCACCTGGTACAGGGAGGCTAGCTGTATCAACATGGACTGGTGTGTGTCCGTCCCCCTCACACAAAACACTCCCTGTATTACACCACCTGGTACACGGAGGCTAGCTGTATCAACAGGGACTGGTGTGTGTCCGTCCCCCTCACACATAACACTCCCTGTATTACACCACCTGGTACAGGGAGGCTAGCTGTATCAACATGGACTGGTGTGTGTCCGTCCCCCTCACACATAACACTCCCTGTATTACACCACCTGGTACAGGGAGGCTAGCTGTATCAACATGGACTGGTGTGTGTCCGTCCCCCTCACACAAAACACTCCCTGTATTACACCACCTGGTACAGGGAGGCTAGCTGTATCAACAGGGACTGGTGTGTGTCCGTCCCCTTCACACAAAACACTCCCTGTATTACACCACCTGGTACAGGGAGGCTAGCTGTATCAACATGGACTGGTGTGTGTCCATCCCCCTCACACAAAACACTCCCTGTATTACACCACCTGGTACAGGGAGGCTAGCTGTATCAACATGGACTGGTGTGTGTCCGTCCCCCTCACACAAAACACTCCCTGTATTACACCACCTGGTACACGGAGGCTAGCTGTATCAACAGGGACTGGTGTGTGTCCGTCCCCCTCACACAAAACACTCCCTGTATTACACCACCTGGTACACGGAGGCTAGCTGTATCAACATGGACTGGTGTGTGTCCGTCCCCCTCACACAAAACACTCCCTGTATTACACCACCTGGTGCAGGGAGGTTGGCTGTATCAACATGGACTGGTGTGTGTCCGTCCCCCTCACACAAAACACTCCCTGTATTACACCACCTGGTACAGGGAGGCTAGCTGTATCAACATGGACTGGTGTGTGTCCGTCCCCCTCACACAAAACACTCCCTGTATTACACCACCTGGTACAGGGAGGCTAGCTGTATCAACATGGACTGGTGTGTGTCCGTCCCCCTCACACATAACACTCCCTGTATTACACCACCTGGTACAGGGAGGCTAGCTGTATCAACATGGACTGGTGTGTGTCCGTCCCCCTCACACATAACACTCCCTGTATTACACCACCTGGTACAGGGAGGCTAGCTGTATCAACAGGGACTGGTGTGTGTCCGTCCCCCTCACACAAAACACTCCCTGTATTACACCACCTGGTACAGGGAGGCTAGCTGTATCAACATGGACTGGTGTGTGTCCGTCCCCCTCACACATAACACTCCCTGTATTACACCACCTGGTACAGGGAGGCTAGCTGTATCAACAGGGACTGGTGTGTGTCCGTCCCCCTCACACAAAACACTCCCTGTATTACACCACCTGGTACAGGGAGGCTAGCTGTATCAACATGGACTGGTGTGTGTCCGTCCCCCTCACACAAAACACTCCCTGTATTACACCACCTGGTAAAGGGAGGCTAGCTGTAGCAACATAGACTGGTGTGTGTCCGTCCCCCTCACACAAAACACTCCCTGTATTACACCACCTGGTACAAGGAGGCTAGCTGTATCAACATGGACTGGTGTGTGTCCGTCCCCCTCACACAAAACACTCCCTGTATTACACCACCTGGTACAGGGAGGCTAGCTGTATCAACAGGGACTGGTGTGTGTCCGTCCCCCTCACACATAACACTCCCTGTATTACACCACCTGGTACAGGGAGGCTAGCTGTATCAACATGGACTGGTATGTGTCCGTCCCCCTCACACATAACACTCCCTGGATTACACCACCTGGTACAGGGAGGCTAGCTGTATCAACAGGGACTGGTGTGTGTCCGTCTCCCTCACACAAAACACTCCCTGGATTACACCACCTGGTACATGGAGGCTAGCTGTATCAACATGGACTGGTGTGTGTCCGTCCCCCTCACACATAACACTCCCTGTATTACACCACCTGGTACAGGGAGGCTAGCTGTATCAACAGGGACTGGTGTGTGTCCGTCCCCCTCACACAAAACACTCCCTGTATTACACCACCTGGTACAGGGAGGCTAGCTGTATCAACATGGACTGGTGTGTGTCCGTCCCCCTCACACAAAACACTCCCTGTATTACACCACCTGGTACACGGAGGCTAGCTGTATCAACATGGACTGGTGTGTGTCCGTCCCCCTCACACATAACACTCCCTGTATTACACCACCTGGTACAGGGAGGCTAGCTGTATCAACAGGGACTGGTGTGTGTCCGTCCCCCTCACACAAAACACTCCCTGTATTACACCACCTGGTACAGGGAGGTTAGCTGTATCAACATGGACTGGTGTGTGTCCGTCCCCCTCACACATAACACTCCCTGTATTACACCACCTGGTACAGGGAAGCTAGCTGTATCAACATGGACTGGTGTGTGTCCGTCCCCCTCACACAAAACACTCCCTGTATTACACCACCTGGTACAGGGAGGCTAGCTGTATCAACATGGACTGGTGTGTGTCCGTCCCCCTCACACAAAACACTCCCTCTATTACACCACCTGGTACAGGGAGGCTAGCTGTATCAACATGGACTGGTGTGTGTCCGTCCCCCTCACACAAAACACTCCCTGTATTACACCACCTGGTACAGGGAGGTTAGCTGTATCAAGATGGACTGGTGTGTGTCCGTCCCCCTCACACAAAACACTCCCTGTATTACACCACCTGGTACAGGGAGGCTAGCTGTATCAACATGGACTGGTGTGTGTCCGTCCCCCTCACACAAAACACTCCCTGTATTACACCACCTGGTACAGGGAGGCTAGCTGTATCAACAGGGACTGGTGTGTGTCCGTCCCCCTCACACATAACACTCCCTGTATTACACCACCTGGTACAGGGAGGCTAGCTGTATCAACATGGACTGGTGTGTGTCCGTCCCCCTAACACAAAACACTCCCTGTATTACACCACCTGGTACAGGGAGGCTAGCTGTATCAACATGGACTGGTGTGTGTCCGTCCCCCTCACACATAACACTCCCTGTATTACACCACCTGGTACAGGGAGGTTAGCTGTATCAACATGGACTGGTGTGTGTCCGTCCCCCTCACACAAAACACTCCCTGTATTACACCACCTGGTACAGGGAGGCTTGCTGTATCAACATGGACTGAGTCTGCTGTTAATGATAATGCAGAGGATCTTCCCAAGGTTGCTGTTGATGCATATCCCACTGTAGTTGTGGTCCTCTGTAGCTCAGCTGGTAGAGCACGGCGCTTGTAACACCAAGGTAGTGGGTTCGATCCCCGGGGATCACCCATACACAAAATGTATGCATGCATAACTGTAAGTCGCTTTGGATAAAAGCGTCTGCTAAATGGCATATTATTATTATTATTATTATAGTTATTGGGGTCAAATTTGTCTCCACTTTTGTGGATTCGTTTTCAGTCCTTGGTATCAAATATTGGGGAAGATGCCAGAGCTGAGATTATGTTAAAGAGTTTAAGTATAGCCAATTGGTATTTGTGCTCTGTATATTTTATCATTTCATTTAGGATACCATCAACACCACAGGCCTTTTTGGGTTGGAGGGTTTGTATTTTGTCCTGTAGTTCAGTCAATTTAATTGGAGAATCCAGTGGGTTCTGGTAGTCTTTAATAGTTGATTCTAAGATTTGTATTTGATCATGTATATGTTTTTGCTGTTTGTTCTTTGTTATAGGGCCAAAAAGATTGGAAAAGTGGTTTATCCATTTCTTCGTTTTGGACAGATAACTATTTGTGTTGTTTTTTGTTTAGTGTGTTCCAATTTTCCCAGAAGTGGTTAGATTCTATGGATTCTTCAATTACATTGAGCTGATTTCTGACGTGCTGTTCCTTCTTTTTCCATATTGTATTTCTGTATTGTTTTAGTGAATCACCATAGTGAAGGCGTAGGCTCAGGTTTTCTGGGTCTCTATATTTTTGGTTGGATAGGTTTCTCAATTTCATTCTTAGGTTTTTGCATTTTTCATCAAACCATTTGTCATTGTTGTTACTTTTCTTCGGTTTTCTGTTAGAGATTTTAAAATTTGATAGGGAAGCTGTCAAATATACGGTTTAGGTTTTCTACTGCCAAGTTTACACCTTCACCATTACAGTGAAACTTTTTGTCCAGGAAGTTGTCTAAAAGGGATTGAATTTGTTTTTGCCTAATTGTTTTTTGGTAGGTTTCCACACTACTTTCCTTCCATATAGCATTATTATTCATATCGCATTTCTTAATATTATTCAGTTCCTTTGGCTTTGATGCCTCATGATTGAGTATTGCTCTGTTCAGGTTGACTATGATTTTGCTGTGATCTGATAGGGGTGTTAGAACGCTCTGAGAGAATCTGGGTTGAGGTCAGTGATAAAGTAGTCTACAGTACTACTGCCAAGAGATGAGCTGTAGGTGTACCTACCATAGGAGTCTCCTCGAAGCCTACCATTGACTATGTACAGACCCAGCATGCGACAGAGCTGCAGGAGTTGTGACCCATTTTTGTTGGTTGTTTTGTCTCTCTCTCTCTCTCTCTCTCTCTCTCTCTCTCTCTCTCTCTCTCTCTCTCTCTCTCTCTCTCTCTCTCTCTCTCTCTCTCTCTCTCTCTCTCTCTCTCTCTCTCTCTCTCTCTCTCTTTCTCTTCCTCCCTCTCTCCCCCTCTCTCCCTCTCTCTGTTTCTCTCTCTCTCTTTCTCTCTCCCCCTCTCTTTCTCCCCCTCTCTCTCCACCCTCTCTCCCTCCCTCCCTCTCTCCCTCCCCCCTCCCTCCCTCCCTCCCCCCTCCCTCCCTCCCTCTCTCCCTCCCTCTCTCTCTCTCTCTCTCTCTCTCTCTCTCTCTCTCTCTCTCTCTCTCTCTCTCTCTCTCTCTCTCTCTCTCTCTCTCTCTCTCTCTCTCCCCTCCCCCTCCAGGACCCAGTGTTGTTCTCCGGCTCTCTGAGGATGAATCTGGACCCCTTCGATGGCTACTCTGATGAGGAGGTGTGGAGAGCCCTGGAGCTCTCCCATCTCAAGAGCTTTGTGTCGGGCCTGCCGGACAAACTCAACCACGAGTGTTCAGAGGGAGGAGAGAACCTCACGTACCCAAACCTCTGTATTCCTCTATGTAACCTTCCTATATCTGTTACTCTCTTTCTCCTCCCCCCCGGTTCCCCTTTGTGATGTCATCTGGTCCTCTCTCCTCTCTCTTCCCTCTCTTCATACCTCCTTCCCTCTCTCATCCTTCTCTTCTCTCTCTCTCTCTCTCCTCTCTTATTAACATCTTCTCTCTCTCTCTCTCTCCTCTCTTATTAACATCTTCTCTCTCTCTCTCTCCTCTCTCATCAACATCCTCTCTCTCTCCTCTCTTATCAACATCCTCTCTCTCTCCTCTCTTATTAACATCCTCTCTCTCTCGCTCTCCTCTCTTATTAACATCTTCTCTCTCTCCTCTCTTATTAACATCTTCTCTCTCTCTCGCTCTCCTCTCTTATTAACATCTTCTCTCTCTCTCTCCTCTCTTATTAACAGCTTCACAGACTCAATACTATCATGGACTACACCAGGTAATATACACTTATATACACTGAGTGTACATAACATTAGGATCACCTTCCTAATATTGATTTGATATTGATTTGATATCGTACACTTTATAAATACACAGTTGAATACCGGTAGTATAACATAACATATTAACTGTAAGGCGAGCAGCCTCAACAACTCTGTCTCCCGAGTGGCGCAGTGGTCTAAGGCACTACATTGCAGTGCTAGCTGTGCCACTAGAGATCCTGGTTTGAATCCAGGCTCTGTCGTAGCCGGCCACGGCCGGGAGACCCATGGGGCGGCGCACAATTGGCTCAGCATTGTCCAGGGTAGGGGAGGGAATGACCGGCAGGGATGTAGCTCAGTTGGTAGAGCATGGCGTTTGCAACGCCAGGGTTGTGGGTTCGATTCCCATGGGGGGCCAGTATTTAAAAAATGATGTATGCACTCACTAACTGTAAGTCGCTCTGGATAAGAGCGTCTGCTAAATGACTAAAATGTAAATGTAACATCGTCCTCTCTCCTCACACAAAGGGCTAAGTCAAAATCCCCAGGAATCAGTTTTGTACTGTATTATAGCAATGTGTATATTTTTATGGTATAATTCTACATTTCGTCTGACTTGAAACTTGTTCATATTATCTGTCAAGATCTGTTTCTGAGGTAGCTCTGGTCCAGTGCGTTACGTAAAGCAT
Source organism: Coregonus lavaretus (assembly GCF_964263955.1). Classification (NCBI taxonomy): domain Eukaryota; kingdom Metazoa; phylum Chordata; class Actinopteri; order Salmoniformes; family Salmonidae; genus Coregonus; species Coregonus lavaretus. The sequence continues at coordinate 43,659 of NW_028160393.1, read as the reverse complement.
GCAGATGCTGAGCATTCAAGCAAGCCGCACGACATGGCGCCTTGGACCAGAGATATTGTACGGGTTACAGGGGGACAGGTTGGTAAAATGGAGTACTGTTTTAATATCCTGTAATAAATGTTTATTCTATGATTCGCTCCATAGTTTCGAAAATAAGAATATACAGAAAATAAACAGAAAAGTCTATTTAGCTTTGCTGTATAATTGATCAGTATATTCACATGACAAAAGACAGATAAACCGTAACATGCATGCACTTCCCCCACGTCCATGGGGTTGTATCATTACACAATATGGAATAAGGCTTGTCTTACAAAAAAGTTGACTAGCAGGTGGATGGCCCATGTGGGATTCACATCCTCTAGTGAAGCCAGTAGCCAGCGCCATGCTCCAACCTGCTACTACTGAATGACGCATCAGAACATAGAACAATGAATGAGTCCCAAATGATACCCTATCCCCTAAATAGTACACTACTTTTTATGGGCCCTGGTCAAAAGTAGTGCACTACATAGGGAATAGGGTGCCATATGGGATGCGACACTCATGTACATTCTCAGTTCTCTTCTCTCTTCTAATCTAAGCCAAGTGACTGACAGGAGAGATGACCAATGGCTCTGGGCTTGGATTTAAAAGATGGCAACCGGTGTTGAAGGTCGGTTTTCCCAGTGAAGGTGCAGCCAGTGAAAGAATAGATATGAGACCTGGTCTCCACATCGTAGAAGGAGACCTGCCCCTCTTTATAATCCACAAACACCCCCACCTTCTGGGGGTGAGCCAGGTAGAGGATGAGGTGGTGTTGGCCTGGTAGTCCTTAGCATGAAGCTGCATCTCCACAGTCCAAAGCCATACTCAGGCCTCTTCGGTATCAACAGTACCTTCCTCTCCACAGACTCTCTGGACACTCCTTTCTTCCAAGAAGTCTTCCCCTTCACCAACACCTCATAATAGAAACTGCCTGAGAAGAAGCCCTCCTTACACAGGACAGAAGGACAGAATTGAAACCTCTTGGGGTTGTCACAAGGAATTCTCAACCTCGTGGGTAAACCTCTCACTTGTTTAACGTTCTCGTACAAAACGAGGCAGTCATAGGCAGTGTCAGGGTCAGTGTCCAGGTCAGTGTCAGGGTCAGTGTCCAGGTCAGTGTCAGGGTCAGTGTCCAGGTCAGTGTCCAGGTCAGTGTCAGGGTCAATGTCAGGGTCAGTGTCCAGGTCAGTGTCAGGGTCAATGTCAGAGTCAGTGTCCAGGTCAGTGTCAGGGTCAGGGTCAGTGTCCAGATCAGTGTCCAGGTCAGTGTCAGGGTCAGTGTCCAGGTCAGTGTCAGGGTCAGTGTCAGGGTCAGGGTCAGGGTCAGTGTCAGGGTCAGGGTCAGTGTCAGGGTCAGTGTCAGGTGTCAGGGTCAGTGTCAGGGTCAGGGTCAGGGTCAGTGTCAGGGTCAGTGTCAGGTGTCAGGGTCAGTGTCAGGGTCAAGGGTCACATCCACCTATTGTTGTTCTCTGTGTTCTTTATCTTCTTGACATGGTTAAACAACTCCAGCATTGATTGGTCACTTTTTTTCTAAATCGGCACACAGAAACTAGAGGCCATGAGTAACTGGGTCTAAAAGAATGGCACCGATTGGCCTGTAGGGGGTGCTGTTATAAGCAGTCTCACTTAAACCCTCATATCTGTTGCCCCGTTTGATCTAGAGACTTGAAACTTTGTATGTAGGTGTCTTTCCTCATGCTGAACAAATCTGCCTCAATGACCTGTTTTACGTGTCCATTTAAATCCTTCGTAAATCCATTCCACAATAGCCCATCAACTTGAAACTTTTTAGGGTCATCAAGTCCATTACCATGATGAACCATGTTAAGTTTGGTATTGATATCTTAAAAAGGAAAATTTTAAACTGTAATTGTAATTCTCATGGACTAAAAGTCAGATTTACTCCAAATGTGGTCTTTGGACTCATTACAATAGTCCCTAAAGAGTTTGAGAAAATAAAGTTGATGCATTAAAAGATTGCCACACTATACCAGTAGATGCATATTAGCACATATGCTAATATGCTAAAATATGCCAAAAATACCCCAAATGACACCAAATTTGGAATGCAGGCCCATGGTACATGTCTTAACCTAGTTTGAGAGAAGCTCAGATGGATGAGTTATTGACAAATCAACAATCTGATTTTATGTGTCCATTTAAACAACTGTAAATCCACTCTGGCTTATCAACTTGAAACTTGTCATCACTATCATGGACGTCCCTAAGATGAACCACGCTGAATTTGGTATTGATATCTCTAAAAACAAGGAAACTATTAACAACTCATTATTACCCCTTATTGTATGGGACACCTTTAAATGTGCCTTTAGAGGCCATGCAATTCAGTACTCATCTCGAAAACAAAAGCAATTTAGGTCAAAAGAGTTTATACTAACAAAGGAAATAGAAAGTCTAACAGAACAGATAGATGGCAATAAAAACTGTAACATAGAGGCTCAGAATAAATTAGAGGAAAAACAAAAAGAAATGGAGAAACTTATTCAAGAAAGATCAAGTGTAATATATTATAAAAATAAAGCAAACTGGATGGAATATGGGGGAAAATGCACAAAATTCTTTTTTAATCTTCAACATAGGAATGCTACCAAAAAGAACTTAATGAAACTGGTTACAATTGACGGAGTCACCCATAATTCACCAAATGATATTTTGAAGGAAGAAACAAAGTACTTTAAGCATATGTTTTCTTTTCAGTCGCCTCCATCTCCTCTAACTGAAGCTAATTGTAGAGATTTTTTTTCTATTGATAATGTCAAATTAACAGCCACACAGAAAGACTCATGTGAAGGTGAAATTACAGAGGAGGAACTTCTGGATGCAATTAAAGACTTTAAGTCTGGGAAAACTCCAGGGTTGGATGGCATACCAATCGAGGTATACCAAACCTTTTTTGATATACTAAGAGGACCATTATTAGCATGTTTTAACCACTCCTATGTAAATGGTAGATTACAGTGGGGGAAAAAAGTATTTAGTCAGCCACCAATTGTGCAAGTTCTCCCACTTAAAAAGATGAGAGAGGCCTGTAATTTTCATCATAGGTACACGTCAACTATGACAGACAAATTGAGAATTTTTTTCTCCAGAAAATCACATTGTAGGATTTTTTATGAATTTATTTGCAAATTATGGTGGAAAATAAATATTTGGTCAATAACAAAAGTTTCTCAATACTTGGTTATATACCCTTTGTTGGCAATGACACAGGTCAAACGTTTTCTGTAAGTGTTCACAAGGTTTTCACACACTGTTGCTGGTATTTTGGCCCATTCCTCCATGCAGATCTCCTCTAGAGCAGTGATGTTTTGGGGCTGTCGCTGGGCAACACAGACTTTCAACTCCCTCCAAAGATTTTCTATGGGGTTGAGATCTGGAGACTGGCTAGGCCACTCCAGGACCTTGAAATGCTTCTTACGAAGCCACTCCTTCGTTGCCCGGGCGGTGTGTTTGGGATCATTGTCGTGCTGAAAGACCCAGCCATGTTTCATCTTCAATGCCCTTGCTGATGGAAGGAGGTTTTCACTCAAAATCTCACGATACATGGCCCCATTCATTCTTTCCTTTACACGGATCAGTCGTCCTGGTCCCTTTGCAGAAAAACAGCCCCAAAGCATGATGTTTCCACCCCCATGCTTCACAGTAGGTATGGTGTTTTTTGGATGCAACTCAGCATTCTTTGTCCTCCAAACACGACGAGTTGAGTTTTTACCAAAAAGTTATATATTTTGGTTTCATCTGACCATATGACATTCTCCCAATCCTCTTCTGGATCATCCAAATGCACTCTAGCAAACTTCAGATGGGCCTGGACATGTACTGGCTTAAGCAGGGGGACACGTCTGGCACTGCAGGATTTGAGTCCCTGGCGGCGTAGTGTGTTACTGATGGTAGGCTTTGTTACTTTGGTCCCAGCTCTCTGCAGGTCATTCACTAGGTCCCCCCGTGTGGTTCTGGGATTTTTGCTCACCGTTCTTGTAATCATTTTGACCCCATGGGGTGAGATCTTGCGTGGAGCCCCAGATCGAGGGAGATTATCAGTGGTCTTGTATGTCTTCCATTTCCTAATAATTGCTCCCACAGTTGATTTATTCAAACCAAGCTGCTTACCTATTGCAGATTCAGTCTTCCCAGCCTGGTGCAGGTCTACAATTTTGTTTCTGGTGTCCTTTGACAGCTCTTTGGTCTTGGCCACAGTGGAGTTTGGAGTGTGACTGTTTGAGGTTGTGGACAGGTGTCTTTTATACTGATAACAAGTTCATACAGGTGCCATTAATACAGGTAACGAGTGGAGGACAGAGGAGCCTCTTAAAGAAGAAGTTACAGGTCTGTGAGAGCCAGAAATCTTGCTTGTTTGTAGGTGACCAAATACTTATTTTCCACCATAATTTGCAAATAAATTCATTAAAAATCCTACAATGTGATTTTCTGGATTTTCTTTTCTCAATTTGTCTGTCATAGTTGACGTGTACCTATGATGAAAATTACAGGCCTCTCTCATCTTTTTAAGTGGGAGAACTTGCACAATTGGTGGCTGACTAAATACTTTTTTCCCCCACTGTATCTGACACTCAAGAAGAAGGTCTGATCTCATTATTACTGAAACAGGATACAAGTGGAAAATATAAAGATCCAGTCCATTTACAAAATTGGAGGCCCCTTACACTTCAGTGTTGTGATGCAAAAATCCTAGCAAAATGTATAGCGCATAGAATTAAAAAGGTATTGTCGGATATTATTCATTCTAATCAGACAGGTTTTTTACATGGAAGAAACATTGGAGATAATATAAGGCAAGTATTGGAAACAATAGAACACTATGGAAAATATGGGAAACCAGTCCTGCTATTCATAGCAGACTTCGAAAAGGCATTTGATAAAATTCGACTGGGGTTTATATATAAATGCCTGGAGCATTTCAATTTTGGAGAATCTCTTATAAAATGGGTCAAAATCATGTATAGTAACCCTAGGTGTAAAATAGTAAATAATGGCTATTTCTCAGAAAGTTTTAAACTGTCAAGAGGAGTGAAACAAGGTTGTCCACTATCGGCATATCTATTTATTGTGGCCATCGAGATGTTAGCTATTAAAATCAGATCCAATAATAATATCAGAGGATTAGAAATACAGGGCTTAAAAACAAAGGTGTCATTGTACGCTGATGATTCATGTTTTCTTTTAAATCCACAACTAGAATCCCTCCACAGCCTCATAGAGGATCTAGATACATTTTCTAACCTCTCTGGATTACAACCAAATTATGACAAATGTACTATATTACGTATTGGATCACTAAAAAATAGAATTTTTACATTACCATGTAGTTTACCAATAAAATGGTCTGATGGTGATGTGGATATACTCGGAATACATATCCCAAAGGAAATAAATGATCTCACTTCAATACATTTTAATAGAAAGTTAGCAAAAATAGATAAGATCTTACTACCATGGAAAGGAAAATACCTGTCAATTTGTGGAAAAATCACCCTGATTAACTCTTTAGTATTATCCCAGTTTACCTATTTGCTTATGGTCTTGCCTACGCCTAGCGAACAGTTTTTTAAAATTATATGAGAAAAAATATTCAATTTTATTTGGAACGGCAAGCCAGACAAAATTAAAAGGGCATATTTATATAATGAATATGAATTCGGAGGACAGAAATGATTAAATATTAAACATTAGACCTATCACTAAAAGCTTCAGTCATACAAAAGTTATACTTAAACCCGAACTGGTTCTCAAGCAAATTAGTAAAGATTGTCTCACCCAATGTTCAAGAAAGGCCTTTTTCCCTTTATTCAGATTACAACAACTCATTTGCAGTTATTTGAAAAGGAAATCATCTCCCAAATATCACTATTTCTAAAACAAGCCATAGAAAGTTGGTTGCAATTTCAATTTAATCCTCCAGAAACGACAGAACAAATAATGCAACAAATATTGTGGTTAAATTCAAATATACTAATTGACAAAAAACCTTAATTTTTTGACAGAATGTTTAAAAAAGGTATAATCTTCGTAAATGATATCATCGGTAGGACTGGTGGAGTTATGTCGCACATGCAGCTAACAAAAACATATGGAAATGTCTGCTCTACCCAAAATTACAACCAAATAATTGCAGCCTTACCACAAAAGTGGAAGAGGAAAGTGGAAGGGGGAGAAAGTAAGGAACTTGTCTGTCGGCCTTGCATTAAAGAACATAATTGGTTAAGGAAAACTGTGATAAATAAAAAAGTATATCAGTTTCACTTAAGGACCAAAGGATTGACAGCCGTCCCATATAGATTGCAAAATAGTTGGGAAGAGATCTTTGACGTACCGATCCCATGGCATAGTGTTTATGAACTGACACGCAAAACGACACCGGATTCAAAAATTAGAATCTTTCAATTTAAATTATTATATAAAATTCTTGCTACCAATAGAATGTTATTTATATGGGGGATACAATCTTCCCAGCTCTGCAGATTTTGCTGTGAAGAGACAGAATCATTAGATCATTTGTTTTGGTTCTGTCCATTTGTAGCTTGTTTTTGGACACAGGTCCAGGAATGGCTAAAGGATTGCAATATTTACCTGGAGCTAACCTTGCAGATAGCATTACCGGGTGATCTGAAAAGTCATAGTCAATCAATAATATAATAATACTTTTAACAAAAATGTTTATTTTTTATTCACAATCTGTAGAAGCAATGAGAATAGAAAGGTTCAGAACGTTTGTAAAACATCACAGTACGGTTGAGATATATATGGCAAATAGAAATCCTATATGGATGGTGTTAAGAGATAGATGGGAGGTATTGAATAGAGTTGAAGGATGGGACTAATAACAAATAGCAACAAATAATAACAAAGATGGCTGGTAATGTGGGCATACTGTGTCCATAATAAGTGTGTGGTTTGTATGTTGGGACCTTTTGGGAGGGAGCGCAGTTGGAGGGATATGGCATATAGAGGCGGGCCGGGTGGACATCATGGGGATGATCGGGGAGGTTGAGAGTGGAAGAAGTTCAGGAGCAAAAAATAAAAACAAGTATATGTATATAATATAATTATTGTAAAATTAACTCTGTCCATAAGGTGTAGATAGTAAGTATAGACCGGAAGTAGAGGCCTAAGCATTGTTGTTCACTAGTTTGCTTCAGGTGGGGAAGGGATGGCGGGGTTGAAAAGTAATAAAGGGGAGTATATATATATGGAAGTGAAAATAAATAAATAAGAAATACAAAAAAATACAAAAAAACAAAAACAAAAAGAAACTCATTATTTGCATATGTAACGCTAATGCTCAAAATCATCTGCAATCATCTCCTCATGAACCATAAATCAGATTGACTCCAGATTTGGTATACAGTGAGGGAAAAAAGTATTTGATCCCCTGCTGATTTTGTACGTTTGCCCACTGACAAAGACATGATCAGTCTATAATTTTAATGGTAGGTTTATTTAAACAGTGAGAGACAGAATAACAACAACAAAATCCAGAAAAACGCATGTCGAAAATGTTATAAATTGATTTGCATTTTAAAGAGGGAAATAAGTATTTGACCCCTCTGCAAAACATGACTTAGTACTTGGTGGCAAAACCCTTGTTGGCAATCACAGAGGTCAGATGTTTCTTGTAGTTGGCCACCAGGTTTGCACACATCTCAGGAGGGATTTTGTTCCACTCCTCTTTGCAGAACTTCTCCAAGTCATTAAGATTTCGAGGCTGACGTTTGGCAACTCGAACCTTCAGCTCCCTCCACAGATTTTCTATGGGATTAAGGTCTGGAGACTGGCTAGGCCACGCCAGGACCTTAATGTGCTTCTTCTTGAGCCACTCCTTTGTTGCCTTGGCCGTGTGTTTTGGGTCATTGTCATGCTGGAATACCCATCCACGACCTATTTTCAATGCCCTGGCTGAGGGAAGGAGGTTCTCACCCAAGATTTGACGGTTCATTACCCCGTCCATCGTCCCTTTGATGCGGTGAAGTTGTCCTGTTCCCTTAGCAGAAAAACACCCCCAAAGCATAATGTTTCCACCTCCATGTTTGACGGTGGGGATGGTGTTCTTGGGGTCATAGGCAGCATTCCTCCTCCTCCAAACACGGCGAGTTGAGTTGATGCTAAAGAGCTCGATTTTGGTCTCATCTGACCACAACACTTTCACCCAGTTCTCCTCTGAATCATTCAGATGTTCATTGGCAAACTTCAGACGGCCATGTATATGTGCTTTTTTGAGCAGGGGGACCTTGCGGGCGCTGCAGGATTTCAGTCCTTCACGGCGTAATGTGTTACCAATTGTTTTCTTGGTGACTATGGTCCCAGCTGCCTTGAGATCATTGACAAGATCCTCCCGTGTAGTTCTGGGCTGATTCCTCACCGTTCTCATGATCATTGCAACTCCACGAGGTGAGATCTTGCATGGAGCCCCAGGCCGAGGGAGATTGACAGTTCTTTTGTGTTTCTTCCATTTGCGAATAATCGCACCAACTGTTGTCACCTTCTCACCAAGCTGCTTGGGTCTTGTAGCCCAATGGGTCTTGTAGCCCATTCCAGCCTTGTGTAGGTCCCTGACATCCTTGGAGAGCTCTTTGGTCTTGGCTATGGTGGAGAGTTTGGAATCTGATTGATTGATTGCTTCTGTGGACAGGTGTCTTTTATACAGGTAACAAGCTGAGATTAGGGGCACTCCCTTTAAGAGTGTGCTCCTAATCTCAGTTCATTACCTGTATAAAAGACACCTGGGAGCCAGTGTCGTGTATTGAGATTATGACGTTGTTAAATGTTTTTAAGTGGAACTGAAAGAATGTTGATTTTAGTATCAAGAGGGAATGTTTTAATGTAACGTCACATACAACAGACAGGAAGTGTGTTGTAGACAGGGGAGACTGGTGATTGGCCAGAAGAGGGAGCATCTTTTTGCATTGTTTATAAGTAGGGGGAAAACCGAAGGAGAAGGCAGAACGGCCATTGCAATCTGGGACGCCGTTCTCCAGACACCGCGGGTCTGTAACTTATGCTGTAACCTCGTGATTTTAATAAAAGCCTCTAACACGGTGCAGCTTGAGCGGACTCTTTGTTGACAGCAATAATTGCCACCATTCACCCGATACGACACCAGAAATTTTTCTGATTGAGAGGGGGTCAAATACTTATTTCCCTCATTAAAATGCAAATCAATTTATTACATTTTTGACATGCGTTTTTCTGGATTTTTTTGTTGTTATTCTGTCTCTCACTGTTCAAATAAACCTACCATTAAAATGATAGACTGATCATTTCTTTGTCAGTGGGCAAACGTACAAAATCAGCAGGGGATCAAATACTTTTTTCCCTCACTGTATAGACTCAATGAATTAGCCTCTAAGGAATTTGAGAATGATTACTTGCTGCATTCAATGTTGGCCACACTACACCAATAGATGAAATGCCCTTACGTTGATGACTTGCATATCCAATCAGCTTTCCACTTTGAGTTAATGTCATCACATTTATTTTTTGGGTTGAAGTGAAGTGGAAATTACGTTGATTCAATCAGGGATGGGCAAAAATACAATGACAAAATACCATAAAGATCAATGTTTCAATATAAACTACAAAATAGTGTTCTTAATAAAAAAAAACATGTATTTTGTATTTTAAAATACAGAAATACATTTGCAAGTAGCCAGCCCCAACAGCAACAACATTCTCAGTAACGGTTACAGAAACGTTTTACTTGCTATGACTGATAGAGTCTGTTGTTGTTTATCTACCTTAGTTTAGTGGACTGAAGTCAATCTGGATAAGAGTGTCTGCTAAATGACCAAAATGTATTAGTGTAAATGAACATAACAAAATGAACTGCAAAGTACAAGGGCAAACTACTAAAAAGTGCACCCCTTAGGGTCCTCAGGACCAGGAATAAAGAACACTGATCTACAGTATGGTACAGTAGCTTTCCCGGATGACTGGTTCAGCTTCCATATTGATCCTGGACTCCCTGGGGGTGGGGCTTGGGGCAGGGCTTGAGGCGGGGCTTGTGAATGGGATTTGGGCGTGGGTGGAATAGCCCGCCTGTTCCAGGAAGTCCTCCAATGACATGTCCGCGGATGAATGGCTGCAGATGACCATGAGCAACCCCCTGCTGAGGCGATAGGTGTTGACCGGGTCGAAGCTCCTCAGGTCCTCGTGCTGGGTCACATAGACCTTATCCACTGTACTGTCTGGACGCATGCTGATGATGAGGCGGTCCATATTGCTGTTATTTATGTGACCAGTGTAGTCCTTTCTGACATAATTAGGCATGGAATAAGATGCTGTGAGGTGGAGGTTGCCCACCTCATAGAATGGGTAGCCATCATCAGGAAGCAGCTTCTTGCAGACGTTGTTGTCACACTCCAGTCTGTTATAGAAGTGACGGAAACCAAAGCCTCCCTTGTTGGGGTTGTACTTTGCAACCATCTGGTTGTCATTGTCGAAGAAGATGTAATCATTGGCGAACCAGAAAAGGAGCTTGAGTCCATGCCTGGGCGAGGGACAACCAAACCTAGAAGCTCTAAGCTCCGCCATATTGTTCAATGTTCGAACCATTGTACCCCTGGGGGAGGGAGAGAGAGAGAGAGAGAGAAAGGGGGAAAGGGATAGAGAGAGAGAGAGAGAGAGAAGGAGAGAGAGAGAGAGAGAGAGAGAGAGAGAGAGAGAGAGAGAGAGAGAGAGAGAGAGAGAGAGAGAGAGAGAGGAGAGAGAGGGAGAGAGAGAGTAAGAGAGAGAGAGAGAGAGAGAGAGAGAGAGAGAGAGAGAGAGAGAGAGAGAGAGAGAGAGAGAGAGAGAGAGAGAGAGAGAGAGAGAGAGAGAGGGAAGGAGAGGAAAACAGAAAGCATTAAATAATAGAGTTCATGTTGATACAGTTAAGTTACCTTCCATATATTAGCCTCTGCTAAGAGGTCTGAACCTTTATGGTACAGGAGTGCACTACTATGGCTGTTCCCTAAATCACTACACTGGCAATAGTGTTACAGGCTTTGGATTTTCCATTTATATTTCGAGGTTAGACGGTAGCACGTTAGCACGTGGGGAGCACAGACTAGTGAAACTTAAGGGAAATAAAATAATTTACAACCTAACAATGAATGTGAGGTTTAAAAAGTTACAAAAAAGTATGTTATAAACAGAGGGAAAATCTGTCACTCTTACTGTACAATGTTTTAATGTAGAAAAAGGGTTGATATATATTTTCAGCCACAATCTGTCAGGCTTCCAGTAATGTCAACTTATTAAAGTATAATACATTTTGATAATAATGCTTTATTATTCTGAAAAACGTAATATAAAAAAATTATATACATTTTCACAGAGTGAACAAAGCATTAGGAATACCTGCTCTTTCCATGACATAGACTGACCAGGTGAATCCAGGTAAAAGCTATGATCCCTTATTGATGTCACTTGTTAAATCCACTTCAATCAGTGTAGATGAAGGGGAGGGGACAGGTTAAAGAAGGATTTTTAACCCTTGAGACAATTGAGACATGGATTGTGTATGTGTGCCATTCAGAGGGTGAATGGGCAAGACAAAATATTGAAGTGCCTTTGAACGGGGTATGGTAGTAGGTGCCAGGCGCACCGGTTTGAGTGTGTCAAGAACTGCAATGCTTCTGGGGTTTTCACACACCAAGAATGGTCTACCACCCAAAGGACATCCAGCCAACTTGACAACTGTGGGAAGCATTGGAGTCAACATGGGCCAGCATCCCTGTGGAACGCTTTCGACACCTTGTAGAGTCCATGCCCCGACGAATTGAGGTTGTTCTGAGGGCAAAAGGGGGTGCAACTCAACATTAGGAAGGTGTTCCTAATGGTTTGTACACTCAGTGTATATTATATATATATATATATATATAATTGATTTTGAATCACGTCCCTTAGCTAGTTAGATTATAACTGTTGTTGTATCTGATAAACAATAAGACTGGAGAGCAGACCTAGATGAACTCAGATTAGATCAGACCTAGATGAACTCAGATTAGATCAGACCTAGATGAACTCAGATTAGAGCAGAACTTGATTAACTCAAATTAAAGCAGACCTAGATGAACTCAGATTAGATCAAATAAAGTATCAAGTTGTTAATTGTGAGTTAGATTTGGACATATTCCTTCCAAGAGAGTCAGACCCACAAAAATATACATCACAGACTAGATCTAACTTGTTTAGTAAGGACAGACTAGATCTAACTTGTTTAGTAAAGACAGACAAGATCTAACTTGTTTAGTAAGGACAGACTAGATCTAACTTGTTTAGTAAGGACAGACGAGATCTAACTTGTTTAGTAAGGACAGACGAGATCTAACTTGTTTAGTAAGGACAGACTAGATCTAACTTGTTTAGTAAGGACAGACTAGATCTAACTTGTTTAGTAAAGACAGACAAGATCAAAAAACCACAAAATTAAAAAAACTGTACCTGGTGTCTTAAAATAAATGTATTTTTTTCTGGTGCTCGATGTCCGTCTAGATCTGTACGAGGCCGTGTGAAAGGTTGATTGGATGTGTGTGTGTGTGTGTGTGTGTGTGTGTGTGTGTGTGTGTGTGTGTGTGTGTGTGTGTGTGTGTGTGTGTGTGTGTGTGTGTGTGTGTGTGTGTGTGTGTGTGTGTGTGTGTGTGTGTGTGTGTGTGTGTGTGTGTGTGTGTGTGTGTGTGTGTGTGTCATCATATACTCTGGGGGCAGGACTAACCATGAAGATCCCAGAGTATTCAGGAAATGAAACTGAAAGTAATCCAGTCCTGGGCTGAGCTGGGCTGGGCTGTGTTTCTGCCTCTTCGATTCATAAAGAGCAGAACATGATCTAGGATCAGTTTTAATCCTTATAATCATAATGAATAAGATTACATGGACGGGGGGACCTGATCCCAGACCAGCCAAGGGCTCCGGTGAGCTATGGTTTCTCCTCCTTGGGGGACTGCTTACATTAAAACTAGCACTGTAGAACTAACTACATTAGTGCCAGTGAACCATCTCAGGGAGTGGCCAGCAACATCCCACTGACTGGCGCAGGTCCACGGAACAGAGGTTGAGAAACACCGTACTAAATCTCTTGCGACGCTTTAATGGTAGAAAAGTTGTTTGTGAAAAAGATGTTGAGTGACTCCATCCACACTGTGTTGCCATGGACACAGAACCCTTACAACATGTCAGCTGTTCTTAACTAATAATACTGACAATCTCAGATGGGCAGTAGGCCTATGTCTGTTACATGTATTTCAAATATATTACTGCTGAGTATTTAGTAATTTGTATTACACTGGGCTGAACTAGTAACAAGATACTTTAGAGAGCTGTAATTTGTATTACACTGGGCTGAACTACACTCCAATGGATTTAGTAGCAAGATACTTTAGAGAGCTGTAATTTGTATTTTCTAAATACAAAATACTTTTCTATAAGAAAAATTATAGATGTTCACCATTTTGTGGCCCCCTTTCACCCTGCATTGGTATCAGAAGTCTGATGGCACTATGGTGTGATACGAGTGTCTGCTAAATGAACTAAGTGTAATTGTATATGTAAAAATTATCGCAAAGCATGCTGAGTATTATTCTAATGAGCTCTGCACCGAAATAGGGCCAATAAAAATACCCAGTGTGCTTTGCAGTTCATTTTGGTATGTTCATTTTTACACAAACATTTACATTTAGGTCATTTAGCAGACACTCTTATCCAGAGTGACTTCAGTACACTAAACTAAGGTAGATAAACAACAACAGACTGTATCAGTCATAGCAAGTAAAACGTTTCTGTAACCGTTACTGAGAATGTTGTTGCTGTTGGGGCTGGCTACTTATAAATGTATGGTATAGACCAGCGTTTCCCAAACTCTGTCTTTGGGACCCCAAGGGGTGCACGTTTTGGTTGTTGCCCTAGCACTACACAGCTGATTCAAATAATCACACCTGGATGATGAGTTGGTTATTTAAATCAGCTGTGTAGTTCTTGGGCAAAAACCAATACGTGCAAACCTTGGGGTCCCCAGGACTGAGTTTGGGAAACGCTGGTATAGACAAACCACTGGTATAGACAAACCACTGGTATAGACAAACCACTGGAATAGACAAACCACTGGAATAGACACACCACTGGAATAGACAAACCACTGGAATAGACAAACCACTGGAATAGACAAACCACTGGAATAGACAAACCACTGGAATAGACAAACCACTGGAATAGACAAACCACTGGAATAGACAAACCACTGGAATAGACACACCACTGGAATAGACAAACCACTGGAATAGACACACCACTGGAATAGACAAACCACTGGAATAGACAAACCACTGGAATAGACAAACCACTGGAATAGACACACCACTGGAATAGACAAACCACTGGAATAGACACACCACTGGAATAGACAAACCACTGGAATAGACAAAACACTGGAATAGACAAACCACTGGAATAGACACACCACTGGAATAGACAAACCACTGGAATAGACAAACCACTGGAATAGACACACCACTGGAATAGACAAACCACTGGAATAGACAAACCACTGGAATAGACACACCACTGGAATAGACAAACCACTGGAATAGACACACCACTGGAATAGACACACCAGATCACACAAACAAACACAGAAAAGATGTTCAATGAACAGCAACTTACGGTTTATGTTGAGGTACTGCTCTCTGTCCTTTCCTCATGTCTAAAAGATCTGTATGACAGCTATGTTTGATCCGTCTCGCAGTGTTTATTGTAATATTTGTGTTGTGCAGAAAATCACCAGGCATTAGACAGGAGTACAGTTTAGTGTTGTTTAGTGAGAACATCTCGTGCCCCACAGCTCCCTGCCCAGTAGTGCTCATGTGCATTTCCTGTTAGGTGTCGTAACAGAACACCGCCGCAATGCATTACTGCTTAGTAACAGCATGGCCGGCAGGGATGTAGCTCAGTTGATAGAGCATGGCGTTTGCAACGCCAGGGTTGTGGGTTCGATTCCCGCAGGGGGTATGAAAAAATTAATAATGTATGCACTCACTAACTGTAAGTCGCTCTGGATAAGAGCGTCTGCTAAATGACTAAAATGTAAATGTAAAAAATTGAACAGCATAGTAACTAATATAGACAGAGATAGATCACTGATACTACATTTATGAGTGTGTGGTGTGATACGTTTATCTTCCAGCCACAGTGTGTGTGTGTGTGTGTGTGTGTGTGTGTGTGTGTGTGTGTGTGTGTGTGTGTGTGTGTGTGTGTGTGTGTGTTTGTGTGTGTGTGTTGTGGCAGTTTCTGTGGGAGAGGCTATACTTTTCCACCAAACACTGTACCACATTTACTTAAAGCTGGGATTGTGAAACGGGGAAACAGGTCACCCCATTTGCATGTTATTGTTATTAAAACAGAGGAGATGAGCATCCAGCATCATGGGGAAAATAATGGTAGTCCATTCTCTGCTGTTCTATCACACGAGCATCATGGGAAAAATAATGGTAGTCCATTCTCTGCTGTTCTATCACACGAGCATCGTGGGTAAAATAATGGTAGTCCATTCTCTGCTGTTCTATCACACGAGCATTATGGGAAAAATAATGGTAGTCCATTCTCTGCTGTTCTATCACACGAGCATCATGAGAAAAATTATGGTAGTCCATACTCTGCTGTTCTATCACACGAGCATCATGGGAAAAATAATGGTAGTCCATTCTCTGCTGTTCTATCACACGAGCATCATGAGAAAAATTATGGTAGTCCATACTCTGCTGTTCTATCACACGAGCATCATGGGAAAAATAACGGTAGTCCATTCTCTGCTGTTCTATCACACGAGCAAAGATGTGCAATGATGTCTGAGGGAAAAAACAGTGTTGGTTGTTTGAAGTAACTTCTTTGTTGTTGTAATATAATTAACAGACGTGGCAGTTTCCCCGCTACAGATTTCAACTTTAACTGTCATTCTGCTTTTATGTGAAAAAACAACATTTAACTGTTTTTAAAACAACCAGCTTTATTTGTCTTTATCTGCTTTAATCTGTTTCAGGACAGTTCCATTCAGTCTTATTGAGTTCAAACAGAATCAGGGTTGTAATGTCAACAATTTTACTAAATAAACATTATTTACAAACACCAATCAATAACAACAAGAACCCTCCTTTACTAACTAAAGGTTTTTACCTCACATAGGGACACTGAGGAGTTTCTTTCAACCCAAAACCCTGGATAGAGGGGCTCAGTGAATGTGGAGTGGAATGTGTACAGGTGGGTCAGTGTGTCAGAGGAGACTCTGTAGAAGGACAGAGTGCCGGCCGGCCAGTCCAGATACACTCCTACTCTGTGGGAGCTGTAGGAGGGGGGGGCAGGTAACTCAGTTCTCTCCTTATTGTGCCTGGCAGTGTTACCGTAATTAGAGCAGGTCAGACTCCAGGACTTGTCATTGCATCCAAGCCTACTGTCATCATCTCTTCCTCTCCTGTTGATTCCTTTATATGTCATTCCTACATCATCCCCTCCCCCACTCATCTCTGCCTCCCAGTAACAGCGCCCAGTCAGGCCCTCTCTACACAGCACCTGTGGACAGTCCTCAAATCTCTCTGGGTGATCAGGATACGGCTGCTCCTCTTTCCCCCATGTCACCTTCCTGTTCTCCTCAGACAGAGAGAGGTTTCTGTGTGCTGTGTTTGGGTCCAGTGTGACATCACAGGCATCTGATAAGGAAGACCAATATTAGAAATCATCCACCTCAGAATGTTAATCATCAAGGCCTTTAATGAGGAGCATTTATTAATTGAATAATACATCTAATTGACAGATGTTGTGGAAAATTCGTCCTTATACTTATAAAAAAACCAAAGCACTTTCAGAGTTTTTGTAGAATCAAGACAGACTTTAATACACAAGCAACAGAGCCGAGGTGGTCTGCAGAGCATCTAATTTTCCACCTCTCAGCTCTCAGTTTATATAGTCATTTTACATACATTTTAGCTTAATCCCTCCCTCTTTGGTTCCTCCACCACTGTCTCCAGTTTTTCACCTCTTGACCGCTCCGCCCACTGCCTTATTTTATAACAGTGCCGATATCTGACTTCTCTCCCCTCTATATTCAGCGTCTGGAAACAATAGTGGTGGGACCAAGCCCTGTCATGCAAAAATAACAGCCCTGTCATGTGAAAATAACAGTGCCCTTTCCTGGCTCCGTTCTGACCCCCTAATTGATTCCCAAACCTATCAATCAATACTTAACATGGCTTAAAACATGGCAGGTCCATAATCAATTTCTCAATCATGTACAAGCTCCCCCCTCTGTCCCATTCAATCCCAATGCCAGTCATGCTGTGATTAACCATGTTTAGTTTGAACTCTGTTCAACCCTGGCTCCGTTCCAGGAATATGCCTAAGGAGAGAGGCAACGGGCAACAGTCTGGTTTCAGTCACTGATAAGGTAGGACAGCCGTGGATTAGGGAGGAGCGAGGAATTTGACCCGAAGACAGGTCAGATAACAAGAGAACAAACAGCTCTATTTCACACACACGTAACCCAGTAAGAGGAACCAATTAAGTTCTTGCCTAGCAACAGAGATGTACCCATGTTTAACCCTGGCTCTGTGTTTCATGTTGTGATTAACTATGTTTATCTTATAGTCTACTGAGTGTGAAGAGATGTAACTATAGTCTGCTGAAAAATCATCATCAGACTGCACTGGATGGAATTAAATAATTAAATATTGATGAAATATTGAGTATATTGAATATGTACTGTACTGACACAATAAAAAGCAGTTAAAAATAAAATAAAATAGAGAATAATTGTAAATAATGTGTTTTAGTGTTTCAGTTAAATAGAAAAGAGAGAATACTTGTAAATAATGTTTTAGTGTTTCAGTTAAAAAGAAAAGAAAAGAGAGAATACTTGTGAATAATGTGTTTTAGTGTTTCAGTTAAATAGAAAAGGAGAATACTTGTAAATAATGTGTTTTAGTGTTTCAGTTAAATAGAAAAGAGAGAATACTTGTAAATAATGTGTTTTAGTGTTTCAGTTAAATAGAAAAGAGAGAATACTTGTAAATAATGTGTTTTAGTGTTTCAGTTAAATAGAAAAGAGAGAATACTTGTAAATAATGTTTTAGTGTTTCAGTTAAAAAGAAAAGAGAGAATACTTGTAAATAATGTTTTAGTGTTTCAGTTAAATAGAAAAGAGAGAATACTTTTAAATAATGTTTTAGTGTTTCAGTTAAATAGAAAAGAGAGAATACTTGTAAATAATGTGTTTTAGTGTTTCAGTTAAATAGAAAAGAGAGAATACTTGTAAATAATGTTTTAGTGTTTCAGTTAAATAGAAAAGAGAGAATACTTGTAAATAATGTGTTTTAGTGTTTCAGTTAAATAGAAAAGAGAGAATACTTATAAATAATGTTTTAGTGTTTCAGTTAAATAGAAAAGAGAGAATACTTTTAAATAATGTGTTTTAGTGTTTCAGTTAAATAGAAAAGAGAGAATACTTGTAAATAATGTGTTTTAGTGTTTCAGTTAAATAGAAAAGAGAGAATACTTGTAAATAATGTTTTAGTGTTTCAGTTAAATAGAAAAGAGAGAATACTTGTAAATAATGTTTTAGTGTTTCAGTTAAAAAGAAAAGAGAGAATACTTGTAAATAATGTTTTAGTGTTTCAGTTAAATAGAAAAGAGAGAATACTTTTAAATAATGTTTTAGTGTTTCAGTTAAATAGAAAAGAGAGAATACTTGTAAATAATGTGTTTTAGTGTTTCAGTTAAATAGAAAAGAGAGAATACTTGTAAATAATGTTTTAGTGTTTCAGTTAAATAGAAAAGAGAGAATACTTGTAAATAATGTGTTTTAGTGTTTCAGTTAAATAGAAAAGAGAGAATACTTATAAATAATGTTTTAGTGTTTCAGTTAAATAGAAAAGAGAGAATACTTTTAAATAATGTGTTTTAGTGTTTCAGTTAAATAGAAAAGAGAGAATACTTGTAAATAATGTGTTTTAGTGTTTCAGTTAAATAGAAAAGAGAGAATACTTGTAAATAATGTTTTAGTGTTTCAGTTAAATAGAAAAGAGAGAATACTTGTAAATAATGTTTTAGTGTTTCAGTTAAAAAGAAAAGAGAGAATACTTGTAAATAATGTTTTAGTGTTTCAGTTAAATAGAAAAGAGAGAATACTTGTAAATAATGTTTTAGTGTTTCAGTTAAAAAAGAAAAGAGAGAATACTTGTAAATAATGTTTTAGTGTTTCAGTTAAATAGAAAAGAGAGAATACTTGTAAATAATGTTTTAGTGTTTCAGTTAAATAGAAAAGAGAGAATACTTGTAAATAATGTTTTAGTGTTTCAGTTAAATAGAAAAGAGAGAATACTTGTAAATAATGTTTTAGTGTTTCAGTTAAATAGAAAAGAGAGAATACTTGTAAATAATGTTTTTGTTTTTTATTGTTTCATTTATCGTCTTTTAATCTACAGTCTGAACTTTATATGACCTTTGTATTCAAGCTTATACAGTACATTCCACTGGGCAAAAACTGATTGAATCAACATTGTTTCCATGTCATAAAAAAAATTAAATGTCTGTGATGACATTGAATCAATGTGGAAAACAGTTTGGATTTGCAAAAAGTCATCGACGTAAGGGAAGTTTGTATTTTTTAATCTAACTTTTAACCTAAATCCAATGACAGGGTGACATTTTTTGTTGAATTCAGGTTAGTAGCTCAACCGAATGTTAATCAAAACTAGACGTTGAACTGATGTCTGTACCCAGTGGGATGTGAGTCCGATTCTACTTCCTTAAAATGGTAGCTTATATTTAATTTGACCAGTTGAGTAACTTGACAAAGACTCTTAGCGAGGTTATGCTATATTCCTGTTTCATCACTAATAACACATTTCACATTTCTTCACAGCAGTCAACACTTACATTTTTTCAGCTGCCAGTACTCTCCACAGTGGTCCACACTGTAAGAGAAGGAGAACAGTGATTCAGTAAAACACACACATACACACACTGATATCAGTTCAAATATTGTTTGTTGGATATTAAATGCAAGGGAGCAACTTTAGAAGTGGGGGGGGCAATTTTAATTTTTTTTCTCCCAGTTGGATAAACACTCCAAAGAGTCTACCCGACCGCTCGGAGGCGTCTGCATGGTCCTAAAGCACACCGTTTTGTATACCGTTTTGTATACACCGTTGCCTCATTTTGTATCACATTCCAATTATAAATCTGTGGGGGGGGGGGGGGGCAAAATGCCATTTCAGAATGTGGCTGGGACATGTCCCCCCAGTGAAAGTTGCGCCCCTGATTAAATGGTTAGAACTAACCCAGGAAACCTGGACCAAAATTGTCCATGTCACACATGCATTGACACAAACTCAACAAACCCTCGCCACATACTTGAGTTTCTCCAGTCTCCAGTGTGGATCCTCCAGTCCAGCAGAGAGCAGTCTGACTCCTGAGTCTCCTGGGTGATTGTAGCTCAGGTCCAGCTCTCTCAGGTAGGAGGGGTTTGACCTCAGAGCTGAGGCCAGAGAAGCACAGCCTTTCTTTGTGACCAGACAGCGTGACAACCTGCACAGTTTATCACATATTTACACCCTCTAGTGGTGAAAAGGGAAATGGCAGGTGACATTTGCATGTAAAATATGACCTGATAAAAATAATATTACAATCACATAATTATATAACTAAAAACATTTGATTTCAATAAGTAAAGCATTTTGAAAATAAAAATAAACGATATCAAAAGATTGTGTATTTCTTCCTCTTCCAAACATTAATTTGCAGTTAGGTAACTATGACATTTAAATTCAGCTGAGACCAAACTCATTAGTCTGATATTGTCCTCTATAAATACCTGTAGAACACATAATGAACTATCCCCTTTAGTGAACTAATACAGACTACTGACCTCAGTGTCTCCAGTTTACAGTGTGGATTCTCCAGTCCAGCACAGAGCAGCTCCACTCCTGAATCCTGCAGGTTGTTGTCACTTAAGTCCAACTCTCTCAGGTTTGAGGAGGTTGAGTTGAAAGCTGAGGCCAAGGCTTCACAGCATTTCACAGTGAGGTTACACCCATTAAGCCTTTGAAAAGTATAACACAATGAACATGAATTTAGACAACTGTGTGTACTGTGTACATGTAGCAGAACATTTGAGAATCAACAATGAATATGTAATATGCTCATGTGGATTCTAACTGATTATATATATATATATATATACACACACACTACCAGTCAAATGTTTGGACACACCTACTCATTCCAGGGTATTTCTTTATTTTTACTATTTCCTACATTGTAGAATAATAGTGAAGACATCAAAACTATGAAATAACACATATGGAATTATGTAGTAACTAAGAAATTGTTAAACAAATCAAAACATATGTTATATTTGAGATTCTTCAAAGTAGCCACCCTTTGCCTTGATGACAGCTTTGCACACTCTTGGCATTCTCTCAACCAGCTTCATTAGGTAGTCACCTGGAATGCATTTCAATTAACAGGTGTGCCTTCTGAAAAGTTCATTTGTGGAATTTCTTTCCTTCTTAATGCGTTTGAGCCAATCAGTTGTGTTGTGACAAGGTAGGGTTGGTAAACAGAAGATAGCCCTATTTGGTAAAAGACCAAGTCCATATTATGGCAAGAACAGCTCAAATAAGCAAAGAGAAACGACAGTCCATCATCACTTTAAGACATGAAGGTCAGTCAATACGGAACATTTCAAGAACTTTGAAAGTTTCTTAAATGCAGTCGCAAAAACCATCAAGCGCTATGATGAAACTGGCTCTCATGAGGACCGCCACAGGAAAGGAAGACCCAGAGTTACCTCTGCTGCAGAGGATAAGTTCATTAGAGTTACCAGCCTCAGAAATTGCAGCCCAAATAAATGCATCACAGAGTTCAAGTAACAGACACATCTCAACATCAACTGTTCAGAGGAGACCGCATGAATCAGGCCTTCATGGTCGAATTGCTGCAAAGAAACCACTACTAAAGGACACCAATAAGAAGAGACTTGCTTGGGCCAAGAAACACAAGCAATGGACATTAGACCGGTGGAAATCTGTCCTTTTGTCTTATCAGTCCAAATTTGAGATTTTTGGTTCCAACAACTGTGTCTTTGTGAGTCGCAGAGTAGGTGAACGGATGATCTCCGCATGTGTGGTTCCCACCGTGAAGCATGGAGGAGGAGGTGTGATGGTGTGGGGGTGCTTTGCTGGTGACACTGTCAGTGATTCATTTAGAATTCAAGGCACACTTAACCAGCATGGTTACCACAGCATTCTGCAGCGATACGCCATCCCATCTGGTTTGCGCTTAGTGGGACTATGATTTGTTTTTCAACAGGACAATGACCCAACACACCTCCAGGCTGTGTAAGGGCTATTTTACCAAGAAGGAGAGTGATGGAGTGCTGGTTCAGATGACCTGGTCTCCACAATCACCCGACCTCAACCCAATTGAGATGGTTTGGGATGAGTTGGACGGCAGAGTGAAGGAAAGGCAGCCAACAAGTGCTCAGCATATGTGGGAACTCCTTCAAGAATGTTGGAAAAGCATTCCAGGTGAAGCTGGTTGAGAGAATGCCAAGAGTGTGCAAAGCTGTCATCAAGGCAAAGGGTGGCTACTTTGAAGAATCTCAAATATATTTTGATTTGTTGAACACTTTCTTGGTTACTACATGATTCCATATGTGTTATTTCATAGTTTAGATGTCTTCACTATTATTCTACAATGTAGAAAATAGTAAAAATAAAGAAAAACCCTTGATTGAGTAGGTGTATCCAAACTTTTGACTGGTACTGTATATATATATATATATATATATTCTTTTTTTTTTAAACATGTTTTTACAGAGTGGTTCTGGAGGCTTTGACCACTGGCAGCAGCCTCAGAAGACCTTCCTCTGATCTGGAGTATTTCTTCAGGTCAAACACATCCAGCTCCTCTTCTGAAGTCAGCAACACAAAGACCAGAGCTGACCACTGTGCAGGTGACAGTTTGGTTTTGGACAGATTTCCTGAATGCAGGTATCTTTGGATCTCCTCCACTAGAGAATGGTCATTCAGTTCATTCAGGCAGTGGAACAGATTGATGCATCTCTCTGAAGATGGAGTGTTCCTGATCTTCTTCTTGATGTATTTGACTGTTTCCTCATGGCACAGTGAGCTGCTTCTGGTGCTTCTTGTCTTTGTCAGTAGACCTTGTAAGTGCTTCTGATTGGACTCCAGTGAGAGGCCCAGAAGGAAACGGAGGAACAGGTCCAGGTGTCCATTCTCACTCTGTAAGGCTTTATCCACTGCAATCTGGTGGAAGGTGAAAGCAGGGTTCCACGTGAACTTCATTTTAATATTTCTGATGAAGAATTGGTCTTTGGTCATTGGGTTTTCATTGCTGTTGTTGAAGGAGAGGAAAACGTATAACGCAGCCAGAAACTCCTGAACGCTCAGATGCACGAAGCAGTACACCTTGTCCTGGAACGGCCCATAGTCCTCCCTAAAGATCTGTGTGCACACTCCTGAGTACACTGAAGCTTCAGCGACATCAATACCACACTTTTTCAGGTCTGCCTCATAGAAAATGAGGTTGCCATTTTCTAGCTGGTTAAAAGCAAGTTTCCCCAGTGCCATGAAGCTCTCTTTATCCAAGTGTGGATCTCGCTCACCTTTCTTGTGATATTTCTCATTCATCTGTTTGGTCTGAAATACCAGTAACCCAATAAATAATTGAGTCAGAGTCTTGGGCATCTCCTCATTCTTATCTGTACTCAACACATGCTCCAGAACTGAAGCTAAGATCCAACAGAAGACTGGTATGTGACACATGATGTGGAGGCTCCTTGATGTCTTTATGTGTGATATGATTCTGTTGGCCAGGTCCTCATCCCTGTATCTGTTCCTGAAGTAGTCCTCCTTCTGTGGCTCATTGAACCCTCGTACCTCTGTCACCTGGTCAACACAATCAGGAGGGATGTGATTGGTTGCTGCAGGTCTGGAGGTTATCCAGAGGAGAGCAGATGGAAGCAGATTCCCATTGATGAGGTTTGTCAGCAGCACGTCCACTGAGGTTGGCTCTGTGACATCACACCAGCTCTTACAGTTGTCGTAGTCGAGTGTCAGTCGGCACTCATCCAGACCATCAAGGACAAACAAAACTTTGTACTCGCTCTCATTGTAGTTTCTTGCTTTTTGCAATTTTGTTAAAATGTGATTCAAAAAGTCCCTCTCAATCACTCTAGTCTCTCTGACACATTTATGTAGAAGTTCCACTAAACTGTACTTTTCCCCCCTCAGCAAATTCAGCTCCCGAAAAGGGAGTGAAATTATGAATTGGATATCCTGATTGGCTTTCCCTTCAGCCCAATCCAGAACGAACTTCTGCACAGAAACTGTTTTTCCAATGCCAGCGACTCCTTTTGTCAGCACAGTTCTGATAGGTTTGTCTTTTCCAGATGATTGTTTGAAGATGTCATTGCAGATGATTTTAGCCTCTGGTCTTGCTGGATTCTTGGATGTCATCTCAATCTGTCTCACCTCATGTTCATTATTGACCCCTCCACTTCCTCCCTCTGTGATGTAAAGCTCTGTGTAGATCTCATTGAGAAGTTGCTTATCGCCCTGCTTTGCCACCCCGTTGAATACATGCTGAAACTTCTCTTTTAGTTTCAGTTTGAGTTCTTGTTGGTACTTCTCAACAACTTCATCCGAAGGACCTGAGAATGGTTATAGAATAGTTAGCAAGTAGGCAAGCATATGTTGTTCTCTAGATGCTCAACAATACACAATAAACAAATATATTTTTAGTTTATTTTACAATATATCTGGTTATTGGAAAAATCTAAGCACATGAAATTAATGCACATTTAAAAGAAAAGGGGTAGTTTTACAGGGTTAGCCAATAACAAACTGTATATAACTTATTTTAGAATGTATATAGATTTTCAATTTCAACAATACAGTAGACTATATATTTATATGCTCACAAGCACCTATGAATTCTGAGTTACCTGTTGGACAGTCTCTTTTTAGCTTCTCAGCGAGATCGTTACGGCTCATCTTCTTCAGGACCTCCAGTGTGATCTTCACAGCCCCATTTTCCCTGTATTTCTGCACCATCTGATCCACTGTGTCCTGTCTGTCAGATTTCTCCAGCTGGCCCTTTGGAATGTGAAGGAAGCCATCCAGCAGGTTATCTATAGTCAGATGCCACTTAAAGTTCTTCAGCTCCTCAGAGCCAAGATCCTCCAGAATGGCCAGGAGCCGCTCTTTAATAGATGGGGTCATTGTAGGTCCGTGGAAACTGTTAAACAACAGAGCATGTAGCATCATAATCTACACCCCCAGACCAAGGCCCCAACATCTGCACTATTGTGAGAAACAAATGTACTATTATTATTTGCTATGACTTACATTACTACTATTTTCCACTTAATATTTAGTAAAACATTTAGATCTACCCCAGTAGAAAATAGGACAAACCATTTAAAACTGTCCTCTGGTGGCATTTACACATATTGTAAACTACCATAAGATACATTTTGATTTCAAACACATACTTAGTCCTGTTAAAAAAGGTAAGAACCGTGGGATTCTGGTACAACAACGTGACTATGACAGAGCAACAGCCGGTAAAGAAAAGCTATAAAAAAAAATACGTGTTTATTGTATTTTTGGATTTGGTTCCCAAATTGTCCCCATGTTGGGGAATAAGAGGTTTGAATGTCTAGGTTTGAAATAAAATACATGTTACCAATTACCATTCCAAAATGATATACAAAAGTAATTTTCATATTTTTTATCTAATGGTGGCGCTCTAAACATGTGTAAATTCCAATAGGAACACAGCATCCACCTTCACATCAAAAGTGTTTGCTTCTGTAGACAGGATCAGGGTCATTAAAACATCAAAACTTTTAAAACTCAAGATCTCAAGGATCAGACATACAAACGGACAGACTGATTGGCTGCCATCTTGGTGATCCAACCCGGTCGCCCGGCAACCCTCATTGCTATTAGGTATGATATAATTTACATATATGAACACTAAGGCTGGGATTCCATCCGATGGCGGATTTGGACAATGCGTCATTTAAAGGTTATTATTGAGCCAACATATGCAGCGTTCACCGTAAATGTGGTCTCTTTAAAAATTGCATTGTAGACAAACCGCGATCGGATTGAATCCCGGCCTTAATATATTCTAGCCCTAAATCTTTTGAAATTAAAAAGATGATTACACTTACAATATCATAAACAGAGGGGAAAAATGCTGGGGCTGGCGTGATAAACTCATCACATGTACCTATTCACTTCCCTCTTATATCTGAAGTAGTAGTAGCTGTCATCACTATTCAAACCCTACAGGTCTTCACTCACTCTGCTCTGCCCTACGCAGTCGGAGATACTCACTTTATTCACTCACTCTGCTCTGCCCTACGCAGTCGGAGATACTCACTTTATTCACTCACTCTGCTCTGCCCTACGCAGTCGGAGATACTCACTTTATTCACTCCTGTCCGGTTTTGAAGATTGTCTTTTTTTCGTCTCAAAATGAATCCAACCCTTTCTACTTCTACAGTCAATAACAAAACCATTTACAACAGTGTGGAGGTGGAGCCAAGACCTCTGTACTGATAACAGACTGGGGCGGGGTGCCACTAGTTAACATTGAAACCATGTTGTATTAAAAGGGCAAAGTCTATCTCTTACAATGCTTTTATGGTAGAAAAGATCAATTGACTGGCTCCGTCCACACTGTTGAGCACGGACACAGAACCCTTACAACATGTGCCAGCTGTTCTGAACTAATAATGCTAACATTGTTGTATCACAAGATTCAGAGGCTGATAGAACAGTGTTTCTCAACCTTTCTATACCAGGGACCAGACAGCTATGATCCTCTTCAGTCAGGGACCAGACAGCTATGGTCTTCTTCAGTCAGGGACCAGACAGCTATGATCCTCTTCAGTCAGGGACCAGACAGCTATGATCCTCTTCAGTCAGGGACCAGACAGCTATGATCCTCTTCAGTCAGGGACCAGACAGCTATGGTCCTCTTCAATCAGAGACCAGACAGCTATGATCCTCTTGTGTCAGGGACCAGACAGCTATGATCCTCTTCAGTCAGGGACCAGACAGGTATGGTCTTCTTCAGTCAGGGACCAGACAGCTATGGTCCTCTTGTGTCAGGGACCAGACAGCTATGATCCTCTTCAGTCAGGGACCAGACAGCTATGGTCCTCTTGTGTCAGGGACCAGACAGCTATGATCCTCTTCAGTCAGGAACCAGACAGCTATGGTCTTCTTCAGTCAGGGACCAGACAGCTATGATCCTCTTCAGTCAGGGACCAGACAGCTATGATCCTCTTCAGTCAGGAACCAGACAGCTATGATCCTCTTCAGTCAGGGACCAGACAGCTATGATCCTCTTGTGTCAGGAACCAGACAGCTATGATCCTCTTCAGTCAGGGACCAGACAGCTACAGTGAGGGAAAAAAGTATTTGATCCCCTGCTGATTTTGTACGTTTGCCCACTGACAAAGAAATGATCAGTCTATAAGTTTAATTGTATGTTTATTTGAACAGTAAGAGACAGAATAACAACAAAAAAATCAATGTGGATAATTGGGTAATATTTGGTAGACGTTGATCAATGAGATTACAACCTATATTAACCCACTCAAAAATACAGCCAAAAGTTAGTTGTATTTCCAATGTGTAATCACTATGCTTTCAACCATCTAAAAGCACAACCGAATTCCAATGGAAAAACAATTTATGAATTTTGGTTTAATTGTCACCCAAATGTCTCACTGCCTTTTCAACCATTTAAAAGCACAACAAAGTTCAGATGGGAATACAACGTCAGATATTTTATTTATTTAAGCAACAGATACATGTGTTATCACTGTGCTTCATCTAATAGCACAACCAAATGACTGATTGCAGTTGAGATTGCATTAACCCATAAGAAATCAAACTTTAAATGCACTTTAAATAAAGTTTGATTTAGTCCTATTCTTTAACTTAGATTTTTGGTTGAGATGGAGACATGAATCCAACATATCCAACACATGTGGTCCTCTGTAGCTCAGCTGGTAGAGCACGGCGCTTGTAACGCCAAGGTAGTGGGTTCGATCCCCGGGACCACCCATACACAAAAAAAAATGTATGCACGCATGACTGTAAGTCGCTTTGGATAAAAGCGTCTGCTAAATGGCATATTATTATTATTATATCAATTTGTAGACAAACTGGAATTAAAGCCAGACTAAGTCAGTGGCACAAATGGAACTATCCAAGCAGAAGATACATCTCCCCTCAAATTTTGATATTTGGTTGCGTTGATAACCAAACACAATTCAATATCACTAAATTTGAAATCAACCAAAATCATTGGTCATGTTTTGGACACTGGGTTGAACATTGGACTCCAAAACCTGGTGCAGGTCCAGGGACAACATCCCACAGACTGGTGCAGGTCCAGGGACAACATCCCATAGACTGGTGCAGGTCCAGGGACAACATCCCACAGACTGGTGCAGGTCCAGGGACAACATCCCACAGACTGGTGCAGGTCCAGGGACAACATCCCACAGACTGGTGCAGGTCCAGGGACAACATCCCATAGACTGGCGCAGGTCCACGGACAACATCCCATAGACTGGCGCAGGTCCACAGACAACATCCCATATACTGGCGCAGGTCCAGGGACAACATCCCACAGACTGGTGCAGGTCCAGGGACAACATCCCATAGACTGGCGCAGGTCCACGGACAACATCCCATAGACTGGCGCAGGTCCACAGACAACATCCCATAGACTGGTGCAGGTCCAGGGACAACATCCCATAGACTGGTGCAGGTCCATGGACAACATGCCACAGACTGGTGCAGGTCAGAGGTCAGGACCGGAGATTGAGAAACACTAAAGCAGACATAGCTGATAAAGGCTAATCTGACCCTGGGCTGTTTCATTACACACAGAGCTAATAACAAGGCTAATCTGACCCTGGGCTGTTTCATTACACACAGAGCTGGTAACAAGGCTAATCTGACCCTGGGCTGTTTCATTACACACAGAGCTGGTAACAAGGCTAATCTGACCCTGGGCTGTTTCATTACACACAGAGCTGGTAACAAGGCTAATCTGACCCTGGGCTGTTTCATTACACACAGAGCTGGTAACAAGGCTAATCTGACCCTGGGCTGTTTCATTACACACAGAGCTGGTAACAAGGCTAATCTGACCCTGGGCTGTTTCATTACACACAGAGCTGGTAACAAGGCTAATCTGACCCTGGGCTGTTTCATTACACACAGGGCTGGTAACAAGGCTAATCTGACCCTGTGCTGTTTCATTACACACAGAGCTAATAACAAGGCTAATCTGACCCTGGGCTGTTTCATTACACACAGAGCTGGTAACAAGGCTAATCTGACCCTGGGCTGTTTCATTACACACAGAGCTGGTAACAAGGCTAATCTGACCCTGGGCTGTTTCATTACACACAGAGCTGGTAACAAGGCTAATCTGACCCTGGGCTGTTTCATTACACACAGAGCTGGTAACAAGGCTAATCTGACCCTGGGCTGTTTCATTACACACAGAGCTGGTAACAAGGCTAATCTGACCCTGGGCTGTTTCATTACACACAGAGCTGGTAACAAGGCTAATCTGACCCTGGGCTGTTTCATTACACACAGAGCTGGTAACAAGGCTAATCTGACCCTGGGCTGTTTCATTACACACAGAGCTGGTAACAAGGCTAATCTGACCCTGGGCTGTTTCATTACACACAGAGCTGGTAACAAGGCTAATCTGACCCTGGGCTGTTTCATTACACACAGAGCTGATAACAAGGCTAATCTGACCCTGGGCTGTTTCATTACACACAGAGCTGGTAACAAGGCTAATCTGACCCTGGGCTGTTTCATTACACACAGAGCTGGTAACAAGGCTAATCTGACCCTGGGCTGTTTCATTACACACAGAGCTGGTAACAAGGCTAATCTGACCCTGGGCTGTTTCATTACACACAGAGCTGGTAACAAGGCTAATCTGACCCTGGGCTGTTTCATTACACACAGAGCTGGTAACAAGGCTAATCTGACCCTGGGCTGTTTCATTACACACAGAGCTGGTAACAAGGCTAATCTGACCCTGTGCTGTTTCATTACACACAGAGCTGGTAACAAGGCTAATCTGACCCTGGGCTGTTTCATTACACACAGAGCTGGTAACAAGGCTAATCTGACCCTGGGCTGTTTCATTACACACAGAGCTGGTAACAAGGCTAATCTGACCCTGGGCTGTTTCATTACACACAGAGCTGGTAACAAGGCTAATCTGACCCTGTGTCACAAATCCGCAGGGAGTCAGGAAGCAGGAACAGAAGGAGAGTTTAATAACAATGATGACAGGAAAATGAACATAACAGGAGATGTGTACTGAACCAATACTGCCTGATGACTGAGGCTACTGAGGGCTAAATAAAGGGAAGGTCATCAAGGTGATGATGAAGTCCAGGTGTGGGTAATGCACCCGATGTCACAGGAAGGCCAAAAAGATCATCAAGGACATCAACCAACTGAGCCACTGCCTGTTCACCCCGCTATCATCCAGAAGACGAGGTCAGTACAGGTGCATCAAAGCTGGGACCGAGAGACTGAAAAACAGCTTCTATCTCAAGGCCGTCAGACTGTTAAATAGCCATCACTAGCACATTAGAGGCTGCTGCTGCCTATTGAAATCACTTTAATAATGTTTACATATCTTGCACTACTCATCTCATATGTATATACTGTATTCTATAATATTCTACTGTATCTTAGTCCATGGCGCTCTGTCATTGCTTGTCCATATATGTATATATTCATTAAATTCCATTCCTTACTTAGAGTTGTGTGTATTGGGTATATGTTGTGAAATTGTTAGATATTACTTGTTAGATATTACTGCACTGTCGGATCTAGAAGCACAAGTATTTCGCTACACCCGCAATAACATCTGCTAAACACGTGTATGTGACAAATACATTTTGATTTGATGATGGGGAGCAGGTGTGTGTAATGATGGAGAACAGGTGTGTGTAATGATGGAGAACAGGTGTGTGTAATGATGGAGAACAGGTGTGTGTAATGATGGAGAACAGGTGTGTGTAATGATGGAGAACGGGTGTGTGTAATGATGGAGAACGGGTGTGTGTAATGATGGAGAACAGGTGTGTGTAATGATGGAGAACAGGTGTGTGTAATGATGGAGAACGGGTGTGCGTGATGATGGAGAACAGGTGTGTGTAATGATGGAGAACAGGTGTGTGTGATGATGGAGAACGGGTGTGTGTAATGATGGAGAACAGGTGTGTGTAATGATGGAGAGCAGGTGTGTGTAATGATGGAGAACAGGTGTGTGTAATGATGGAGAGCAGGTGTGTGTAATGATGGAGAACAGGTGTGTGTAATGATGGAGAGCAGGTGTACGTGATGATGGAGAACAGGTGTGCGTGATCATGGTTGCCAGGACCGGCGGTTAGTAGACCGGCAACGTGGAGCGCTGGAGAGGGGCAACGTGGAGCGCTGGACACCCTGGGCTGTGTTTCATTACACACACACACGTTCCTTCTCTCCTATCCTTTCTCTCCTTCAGAGACACTGGCCGGGATTCAATCCGTGTCATAGAGCAGCGCACTGGACAGCCGACAATACAACTTTTCCATGAACGCAATCTCTGCGAACGTTGGGGACGTTGGGGACGTTGGGGACGTTGGGGACGTTGCCTTTAAAAAGGAGCACTGCCGGCTGTTTAGTGTGTCGCCCTTTAACGCACCTTGGATTGAATCCTGGCCACAGACAGACAGACAGACCAGACAGACAGACAGAGAGGCAGACAGACAGACAGACAGACAGACAGACAGACAGACAGACAGACAGACAGAGGCAGGTTAACAAAAAAAATGTACTTTATTTCTCCTCTTTTACACGTCAGTTTGATTCATGTTAAGAAAAAGTAACGCACACTTAAAAACTAGTGCATGTATACAAATATCAAATAATTATAATGTGCATACTTACAAATGATATAAATATGTAAGAGCACAGTTATCTACTCTGTCAATGGTTTAACAGCAGATGTTCTGCGATTGGTTCAGTCCCAAATGGCACCTTTATTCCATTTATAGTGCACTACACAGAGAATAGGGCACATAGTAGTGCACTAGCTAGGGTACAGGATGCTATTTGGGACACCACCTTATACTCAACAGACCAATCAAAAGCACGTCTCTTTGATTTACATAAAATAAGCCCCACCAAGGCTAAAATACAATAAAAAGTAACGCCACAAGGTAAGCGACATCCAAGCCTAGGCCTAGTAGGCTGCTACTGGCTTGGTTTTCAGAGAACACACACACACCTGCTGTAGTCACTGGATATCCAAGTGATGAGCTGCATCCCAAATGGTACCCTATTCCCTCCATATGGACCCTGGTCAAAAGTAGTGCACTATATAGGGAATAGGGTGCCTATTTGGGACACTACCCCAGTGGAAATCTGTTACATGAGTCCAATAGACAGAATATATTACTAAGGTGTTTGAGGCTTGAGACTTGCTGATCAGTCTGACTAACCCAACCCCTTATTGAGACTTGCTGATCAGTCTGACTAACCCAACCCCTTATTGAGACTTGCTGATCAGTCTGACTAACCCAACTCCTTATTGAGACTTGCTGATCAGTCTGACTAACCCAACCCCTTATTGAGACTTGCTGATCAGTCTGACTAACCCAACCCCTTATTGAGACTTGCTGATCAGTCTGACTAACCCAACTCCTTATTGAGACTTGCTGATCAGTCTGACTAACCCAACTCCTTATTGAGACTTGCTGATCAGTCTTACTAACCCAACCCCTTATTGAGACTTGCTGATCAGTCTGACTAACCCAACACCTTATTGAGACTTGCTGATCAGTCTGACTAACCCAACCCCTTATTGAGACTTGCTGATCAGTCTGACTAACCCAACTCCTTATTGATACTTGCTGATCAGTCTGACTAACCCAACTCCTTATTGAGACTTGCTGATCAGTCTGACTAACCCAACTCCTTATTGAGACTTGCTGATCAGTCTGACTAACCCAACCCCTTATTGAGACTTGCTGATCAGTCTGACTAACCCAACCCCTTATTGAGACTTGCTGATCAGTCTGACTAACCCAACTCCTTATTGAGACTTGCTGATCAGTCTGACTAACACCTTTTGGGCTCCAGAGGTTAAATCATATAATAACACCTACTAACCAACAGATAAAATGCCAATAAGGAGAAAGCGGTCTCTGCTAAACGCAGCAGGCTACAGTCAAATGATCCTATGTTTGGCCCAAATGGCACCCTATTCCCTATAAAGTGCACTACTTTTGACCAGAGTCCTATGGGCACTAGCCAAAAGTAGTGCACTATGTAGGGAATAGGGTGCCATGTGGGATGCAAGCAGAACGATATAATAATGTGGCAACTATGAAGTAATGTATTACATTCATTTAAATAAAGCAGGTTTAAAGCCAGCCACGTCTCTCCCTAGACTAGTCAGGCTAGTTCTAGGTCACAGACAACACGTCTCTCCCTAGACTAGTCAGGCTAGTTCTAGGTCACAGACAACACGTCTCTCCCTAGACTAGTCAGGCTAGTTCTAGGTCACAGACAACACGTCTCTCCCTAGACTAGTCAGGCTAGTTCTAGGTCACAGACAACACGTCTCTCCCTAGACTAGTCAGGCTAGTTCTAGGTCACAGACAACACGTCTCTCCCTAGACTAGTCAGGCTAGTTCTAGGTCACAGACAACACGTCTCTCCCTAGACTAGTCAGGCTAGTTCTAGGTCACAGACAACACGTCTCTCCCTAGACTAGTCAGGCTAGTTCTAGGTCACAGACAACACGTATCTCCCTAGACTAGTCAGGCTAGTTCTAGGTTACAGACAACACGTCTCTCCCTAGACTAGTCAGGCTAGTTCTAGGTCACAGACAACACGTCTCTCCCTAGACTAGTCAGGCTAGTTCTAGGTCACAGACAACACGTCTCTCCCTAGGCTAGTCAGGCTAGTTCTAGGTCACAGACAACACGTCTCTCCCTAGACTAGTCAGGCTAGTTCTAGGTCACAGACAACACGTCTCTCCCTAGACTAGTCAGGCTAGTTCTAGGTTACAGACAACACGTCTCTCCCTAGGTTAGTCAGGCTAGTTCTAGGTCACAGACAACACGTCTCTCCCTAGACTAGTCAGGCTAGTTCTAGGTCACAGACAACACGTCTCTCCCTAGGTTAGTCAGGCTAGTTCTAGGTCACAGACAACACGTCTCTCCCTAGGCTAGTCAGGCTAGTTCTAGGTCACAGACAACACGTCTCTCCCTAGACTAGTCAGGCTAGTTCTAGGTCACAGACAACACGTCTCTCCCTAGACTAGTCAGGCTAGTTCTAGGTCACAGACAACACGTCTCTCCCTAGACTAGTCAGGCTAGTTCTAGGTCACAGACAACATGACTGTGGCTCTGCAGAGGGCTAGAAGGCTTGGGCCCAGTTCCAACACTTTAAATACGTCTCTTTCCTTCCCTCATTGATTCCTACCCTGACGTTATCACTCACTATACAGCATCTCAAATGACACCCTATTCATTCCCCTTATATATATAGTCTACTACTATTAACCAGAGCACACTATATA
The DNA here is from genome assembly GCF_964263955.1 of Coregonus lavaretus. Classification (NCBI taxonomy): domain Eukaryota; kingdom Metazoa; phylum Chordata; class Actinopteri; order Salmoniformes; family Salmonidae; genus Coregonus; species Coregonus lavaretus. The sequence goes on along the minus strand of NW_028160393.1, from coordinate 8,898 downwards.
GGGAATAAGATGTCAGTAGAGTTTTGCCCCAACTGATTTGTATGTGGAGGAAAGGAAGGTTGGTTATAAAGGAGAAAAGGGTGTGTTCAGTAGATAATGGAACGGGGCCCTTGCCTTACCTAGTCATCTCTAAGAGCACCACACACCTGAGAGGAAGTCATAAGTACACTAAAATAAATATACTTTGGCTCAGTCCCAAACCAGCCCCTAGCCCCTACCCCTAGACACTTCTCCCCTAGTCCTTACAAGTTTTGGATCGGTGTAAGCAATATAAGTTTAGTCTCAAATGGCACCCTATTCCCTGTGGAGGAGGAAACAAAAGTCGGAGGCTTTTAGGTCAAGCACCGGGGTAAATCCTCAGTAGAAATGCACTAAGAGGAGTTTCCATGATGTTGCTTCCATCGATCTAAACAGGCTAGTGTCTATGTGTAAGGGCTAGGGCTTGGTTTGGGACCGTGCATTTGGCTCCAAGGCTCTCAGGTGGCCTAGTAACAAACCCAGCACTAAGGACAAGTCTTTATCGATGGCCGCCTCTCAAATGTCAACACCCTATTCCCTATCTAGTGCACTACTTTTGAGCAGGCTGCCACACAGGGCTGGGGGGTCAAGAAAAGTTCACTACATGGGGTGTAGGATGCCGTTTGAGGTGTGGCACTATGGAAAGCAGCGTCTGAGAGATCAAGGGTCAAAGGCCACCCAGGCAGAGGTCAAGGGGGCGTGACCTCGCTCTCTTTTACCACTACTCAACGTAAAGGGGGGCGGGATCTGACTCTGATTGGACAGGTTTCTCCAGCCGGTGATTGACCCTGTGATTGGACAGATATCCATTCACTCACTTCCTGTGGGGATAACATTGTCTGTCAAATAAATATTTAACCTAGTCCACCCGGTTCTGTTGAAGAGAACAGATCCGAGCATTCCAGTTCCATTGGATTGAACAAATCAGAATATTCTGGTTCCTTCGGAGAGAACGTCTTTCCAAACCTCTGATGGCAATAAAGGCAAACTGGGGCAGAGACACGAAACAAGATGGACGCTTTTATAGTCCCTTAACAGAGTACATCTTCAAAAGCAGAAAACGCCCATTTAGACGATTTTTTAATGTAGATGGTATTCTGAGTCTGTTTGACAGAGCAGATCAGATGGCCTTCTGACCGAACATCCGACTTCCCACAACGGCAAACCGGAGCGGACAAATTCTGCAAGATGAAGGGAATCTTGAAAACATCCAGACGCCCGTTTAAGGAGAGTTGAAGAAACAGAGTGTTGGAGAAACAGTAACAGTTGTTGGAAGGGATTTGTCCTGGAGAAGCAGCAGCATCAGGTTCAGTGGAGTGAATCCTTTACACATTCTGTAGTAGGGAGAGGGAGGGGTGGAAGGATGGGGGAAGAAGTGGA
>NW_028160393.1:0-2500 GCF_964263955.1 Coregonus lavaretus | reverse complement strand
AAACCACGACTAGGCATGAAGTCTAGAATAGTTTTTACATTTCCCATTTCGCATGTCTGTTTTGTCGTGGTTTGCAGCTGCACTGACAGCTGTGTTAACATGACAACTAGGTCAGACTTCCGAACAGAACGATATGCCGAGTTATTTAAACTGTTGTCTGCTCACTGATTGGACATTGCATATAGTTAGTTGTGTGAAATAGTATTGATATCTATCTCATGCGATGCAATGCAACTAAATTGCAAGCTATTTTTAAGGGGGTGACACACTGAGCAACCCAGATGCAACTTTGTTTCAAGCAACATAAATGGCGTCCAGATTGCTTCATGTGACATCGGCTTAAGGCTAAAAAGCTAACTCTCTTGGTTTCGGATTTTGCATATTTATTCACATGTTCACTCCTGTTACACAGCCTGATCCCTCCTGTTACACAGCCTGATCCCTCCTGTTACACAGCCTGATCCCTCCTGTTACACAGCCTGATCCCTCCTGTTACACAGCCTGATCCCTCCTGTTACACAGCCTGATCCCTCCTGTTACACAGCCTGATCACTCCTGTTACACAGCCTGATCCCTCCTGTTACACAGCCTGATCCCTCCTGTTACACAGCCTGCTCCCTCCTGTTACACAGCCTGATCCCTCCTGTTACACAGCCTGATCCCTCCTGTTACACAGCCTGATCCCTCCTGTTACACAGCCTGATCCCTCCTGTTACACAGCCTAATCCCTCCTGTTACACAGCCTGGTCCCTCCTGTTACACAGCCTGATCCCTCCTGTTACACAGCCTAATCCCTCCTGTTACACAGCCTAATCCCTCCTGTTACACATCCTAATCCCTCCTGTTACACAGCATAATCCCTCCTGTTACACAGCTTGATCACTCCTGTTACACAGCCTGATCACTCCTGTTACACAGCATAATCACTCCTGTTACACAGCCGAATCACTCCTGTTACACAGCCTGATCCCTCCTGTTACACAGCCTGATCCCTCCTGTTACACAGCCTGATCACTCCTGTTACACAGCCTGATCCCTCCTGTTACACAGCCTGATCACTCCTGTTACACAGCCTGATCCCTCCTGTTACACAGCCTGATCCCTCCTGTTACACAGCCTGATCCCTCCTGTTACACAGCCTGATCACTCCTGTTACACAGCCTGATCCCTCCTGTTACACAGCCTGATCACTCCTGTTACACGGCCTGATCACTCCTGTTACACAGCCTGATCCCTCCTGTTACACAGCCTGATCCCTCCTGTTACACAGCCTGATCACTCCTGTTACACAGCCTGATCCCTCCTGTTACACAGCCCCCACCATCACATACCTTCTCTCCTCCGTGGATGGCTACGGTGATGTTGCGTACGGCCAGTTCCTGGTCCTCTCTGTATCTCAGACCAAACCCTCTGATGTCTATGTTGCCTGCTGTGGGCCAACCTGGAGGCAGAGACGATGGGTCATGTCTCCAGTCCGCCTGGGAGGGGACAAATAGAGTTAAACACACCAAGAGTTATACACACACACACCAAGAGTTATACACACACACACCAAGAGTTATACACACACACACCAAGAGTTATACACACACACACCAAGAGTTATACACACACACACACACCAAGAGTTATACACACACACACCAAGAGTTATACACACACACACCAAGAGTTATACACACACACACCAAGAGTTATACACACACACACCAAGAGTTATACACACACACACCAAGAGTTATACACACACACACCAAGAGTTATGCACACACACACCAAGAGTTATACACACACACACCAAGAGTTATGCACACACACACCAAGAGTTATACACACACACACCAAGAGTTATGCACACACACACACACCAAAAGTTACGCACACACACACCAAGAGTTATACACACACACACCAAGAGTTATACACACACACACCAAGAGTTATGCACACACACACCAAGAGTTATACACACACACACCAAGAGTTATGCACACACACACCAAGAGTTATACACACACACACCAAGAGTTATGCACACACACACACACCAAAAGTTACGCACACACACACCAAGAGTTATACACACACACACCAAGAGTTATACACACCAAGAGTTATACACACACACACACACACACCAAAAGTTACGCACACACACCAAGAGTTATACACACACACACAGAGTTATACACACACACACACACACCAAGAGTTATACACACCAAGAGTTATACACACACACACACCAAAAGTTATACACACACACACACACCAAGAGTTATACACACACACACCAAAAGTTATACACACACACACCAAAAGTTATACACACACACCAAGAGTTATACACACACACACCAAAAGTTATACACACACACACCAAAAGGTATACACACACACACACCAAGAGTTATACACACACACACCAAGAGTTATACACACACACACCAAGAGTTATACACACACACACACACCAAGAGTTATACACACACACACCAAG
>NW_028160394.1:0-1000 GCF_964263955.1 Coregonus lavaretus | reverse complement strand
CAAAGATGCAGAGGAAACCGGTTAAATGTGAAATGAACATAGTAGAAAAGGTCTTACAAGTACATACCTATTATAACAAATGGATAAGCATTCATATACAGAGAGATATAGTCAGGCAGAGAGATATAGTCAGGCAGAGAGATATAGACAGACAGAGAGATATAGACAGACAGAGAGATATAGACAGGCAGAGAGATATAGACAGACAGAGAGATATAGACAGACAGAGAGATATAGACAGACAGAGAGATATAGACAGACAGAGAGATATAGACAGACAGAGAGATATAGACAGACAGAGAGATATAGACAGGCAGAGAGATATAGACAGACAGAGAGATATAGACAGGCAGAGAGATATAGTCAGACCGAGAGATATAGACAGACAGAGAGATATAGACAGACCGAGAGATATAGACAGGCAGAGAGATATAGTCAGGCAGAGAGATATAGACAGACAGAGAGATATAGACAGACAGAGAGATATAGACAGACAGAGAGATATAGACAGACCGAGAGATATAGACAGACAGAGAGATATAGACAGACAGAGAGATATAGACAGACAGAGAGATATAGACAGACAGAGAGATATAGACAGACCGAGAGATATAGACAGACAGAGAGATATAGACAGGCAGAGAGATATAGACAGACCGAGAGATATAGACAGACCGAGAGATATAGACAGACAGAGAGATATAGACAGACAGAGAGATATAGACAGGCAGAGAGATATAGACAGACAGAGAGATATAGACAGACAGAGAGATATAGACAGACAGAGAGATATAGACAGACAGAGAGATATAGACAGACAGAGAGATATAGACAGGCAGAGAGATATAGACAGACAGAGAGATATAGACAGGCAGAGAGATATAGACAGACAGAGAGATAGACAGGCAGAGAGATATAGACAGACAGAGAGATATAGACAGACAGAGAGATATAGACAGACAGAGAGATATAGACAGGCAGAGAGATATAGTCAGGCAGA
>NW_028160395.1:0-39057 GCF_964263955.1 Coregonus lavaretus | reverse complement strand
CAAATTTTATTGGCCACATGCGCCGAATACAACAGGTGCAGACATTACAGTGAAATGCTTACTTACAGCCCTTAACCAACAATGCATTTATTTTAAACAAAAAAGTAAAAAATAAAACAACAACAAAAAAAGTGTTGAGAAAAAAAAGAGCAGAAGTAAAATAAAATAACAGTAGGGAGGCTATATATACAGGGGGGTACCGGTGCAGAGTCAATGTGAAATAACAGTAGGGAGGCTATATACAGGGGGGTACCGGTACAGAGGCTATGGGAAATAACAGTAGGGAGGCTATATATACAGGGGGGTACCGGTGCAGAGTCAATGTGTAATAACAGTAGGGAGGCTATATATACAGGGGGGTACCGGTGCAGAGTCAATGTGTAATAACAGTAGGGAGGCTATATATACAGGGGGTACCGGTGCAGAGTCAATGTGCGGGGGCACCGGCTAGTTGAGGTAGTTGAAGTAATATGTACATGTGGGCAGAGTTTTAGTGACTATGCATAAATAATTAACAGAGTAGCAGCAGCGTAAAAGGATGGGGTGGGGGGGCAGTGCAAATAGTCCGGGTAGCCATGATTAGCTGTTCAGGAGTCTTATGGCTTGGGGGTAGAAGCTGTTGAGAAGTCTTTTGGACCTAGACTTGGCGCTGCGGTACCGCTTGCCGTGCGGTAGCAGAGAGAACAGTCTATGACTAGGGTGGCTGGAGTCTTTGACAATTTTGAGGGCCTTCCTCTGACACCGCCTGGTATAGAGGTCCTGGATGGCAGGAAGCTTGGCCCCAGTGATGTACTGGGCCGTACGCACTACCCTCTGTAGTGCCTTGCGGTCGGAGGCCAAGCAGTTGCCATACCAGGCGGTGATGCAACCAGTCAGGATGCTCTCGATGGTGCAGCTGTAGAATTTTTTGAGGATCTGAGGACCCATGCCAAATCTTTTCAGTCTCCTGAGGGGGAATAGGCTTTGTCGTGCCCTCTTCACGACTGTCTTGGTGTGTTTGGACCATGATAGTTTGTTGGTGATGTGGACACCAAGGAACTTGAAGCTCTCAACCTGTTCCACTACAGCCCCATCGATGAGAATGGGGGCATGCTCAGTCCTCTTTTTTTTCCTGTAGTCCACAATCATCTCCTTTGTCTTGGTCACGTTGAGGGAGAGGTTGTTGTCCTGGCACCACACGGCCAGATCTCTGACCTCCTCCCTATAGGCTGTCTCATCGTTGTCGGTGATCAGGCCTACCACTGTTGTGTCGTCGGCAAACTTAATGATGGTGTTGGAGTCGTGCCTGGCCATGCAGTCATGGGTGAACAGGGAGTACAGGAGGGGTCTAAGCACGCACCCCTGAGGGGCCCCCGTGTTGAGGATCGGCGTGGTGGATGTGTTGTTACCTACCCTTACCACCTGGGGGCGGCCCGTCAGGAAGTCCAGGATCCAGTTGCAGAGGGAGGTGTTTAGTCCCAGGATCCTTAGCTTAGTGATGAGCTTAGAGGGCACTATGGTGTTGAATGCTGATTTGTAGTCAATGAATAGCATTCTCACGTAGGTGTTCCTCTTGTCCAGGTGGGAAAGGGCAGTGTGGAGTGCAATAGAGATTGCATCATCTGTGGATCTGTTGGGGCGGTATGCAAATTGGAGTGGGTCTAGGGTTTCTGGGATAATGCTGTTGATGTGAGCCATGACCAGCCTTTCAAAGCACATCATGGCTACAGACGTTAGTGCTACGGGTCGGTAGTGATTTAGGCAGGTTACCTTAGAGTCCTTTACCTACTAGACTGGAGCACAGCATTACCTACTAGACTGGAGCACAGCATTACCTACTAGACTGGAGCACAGCATTACCCACTAGACCGGAGCACAGCATTACCTACAAGACTGGAGCACAGCATTACCTACTAGACTGGAGCACAGCATTACCTACTAGACTGGAGCACAGCATTACCTACTAGACTGGAGCACAGCATTACCTACTAGACTGGAGCACAGCATTACCTACTAGACCTGGCTCTGTCTGGGGAGGCATGACTGGAGCACAGCATTACCTACTAGACCTGGCTCTGTCTGGGGAGGCATGACTGGAGCACAGCATTACCTACTAGACCTGGCTCTGTCTGGGGAGGCATGACTGGAGCACAGCATTACCTACTAGACCTGGCTCTGTCTGGGGAGGCATGACTGGAGCACAGCATTACCTACTAGACTGGAGCACAGCATTACCTACTAGACTGGAGCACAGCATTACCTACTAGACCGGAGCACAGCATTACCTACTAGACTGGAGCACAGCATTACCTACAAGACTGGAGCACAGCATTACCTACTAGACTGGAGCACAGCATTACCTACTAGACTGGAGCACAGCATTACCTACTAGACCTGGCTCTGTCTGGGGAGGCATGACTGGAGCACAGCATTACCTACTAGACCTGGCTCTGTCTGGGGAGGCATGACTGGATCTACACACACACACATACAGCTCTCAACAGGCTCACCGGTCTCTTGCTAACAGCATGCTGATGTCTACGCTTTAAAAACATACAGACACAAAGCATGTTCCTCTCATCCCCCTTTCCTCTCCTCTAGTCCTCTCCCTGCATCTCCACTCCACACTGTCCTCTTTCCTCTCCTCTAGTCCTCTCCCTGCATCTCCACTCCACACTGTCCTCTTTCCTCTCCTCTAGTCCTCTCCCTGCATCTCCACTCCACACTGTCCTCTTTCCTCTCCTCTAGTCCTCTCCCTGCATCTCCACTCCACACTGTCCTCTTTCCTCTCCTCTAGTCCTCTCCCTGCATCTCCACTCCACACTGTCCTCTTTCCTCTCCTCTAGTCCTCTCCCTGCATCTCCACTCCACACTGTCCTCTTTACTCTCCTCTAGTCCTCTCCCTGCATCTCCACTCCACACTGTCCTCTTTCCTCTCCTCTAGTCCTCTCCCTGCATCTCCACTCCACACTGTCCTCTTTCCTCTCCTCTAGTCCTCTCCCTGCATCTCCACTCCACACTGTCCTCTTTACTCTCCTCTAGTCCTCTCCCTGCATCTCCACTCCACACTGTCCTCTTTCCTCTCCTCTAGTCCTCTCCCTGCATCTCCACTCCACACTGTCCTCTTTCCTCTCCTCTAGTCCTCTCCCTGCATCTCCACTCCACACTGTCCTCTTTACTCTCCTCTAGTCCTCTCCCTGCATCTCCACTCCACACTGTCCTCTTTCCTCTCCTCTAGTCCTCTCCCTGCATCTCCACTCCACACTGTCCTCTTTACTCTCCTCTAGTCCTCTCCCTGCATCTCCACTCCACACTGTCCTCTTTCCTCTCCTCTAGTCCTCTCCCTGCATCTCCACTCCACACTGTCCTCTTTCCTCTCCTCTAGTCCTCTCCCTGCATCTCCACTCCACACTGTCCTCTTTCCTCTCCTCTAGTCCTCTCCCTGCATCTCCACTCCACACTGACCTCTTTCCTCTCCCTCATAATGTTACTGTAAAGCTAGTAGTACAGAATGTTACCATAAAGCTACTAATACAGAATGTTACTGTAAAACTAGTAGTACATAATGTTACTGTAAAGATAGTAGTAGAGAATGTTACTGTAAAACTAGTAGTACATAATGTTACCGTAAAGATAGTAGTACAGAATGTTACTGTAAAGCTAGTAGTACAGAATGTTACCATAAAGCTACTAATACAGAATGTTACTGTAAAACTAGTAGTACATAATGTTACTGTAAAGATAGTAGTAGAGAATGTTACTGTAAAACTAGTAGTACATAATGTTACCGTAAAGATAGTAGTACAGAATGTTACTGTAAAGCTAGTAGTACAGAATATTACCGTAAAGCTAGTAGTACAGAATGTTACTGTCCAGCTACTAGTACAGAATGTTACTGTAAAGATAGTAGGACAGAATGTTACTGTAAATCTAGTAGTACAGAATGTTACTGTAAAGCTAGTAGTACAGAATGTTACTGTAAAGCTTGTAGTACATAATGTTACCGTAAAGCTAGTAGTACAGAATGTTACTGTAAAACTAGCAGTACAGAATGTTACTGTAAAGCTAGTAGTACATAATATTACTGTAAAGCTAGTAGTACATAATGTTACCGTAAAGCTAGTAGTACAGAATGTTACTGTAAAGCTGGTAGTACAGAATGTTACTGTAAAGCTGGTAGTACAGAATGTTACCGTAAAGCTAGTAGTACAGAATGTTACTGTAAAGCTAGTAGTACATAATGTTACTGTAAAGCTAGTAGTACAGAATGTTACTGTCCAGATAGTAGTACAGAATGTTACTGTAAAGCTGGTAGTACAGAATGTTACCGTAAAGCTAGTAGTACAGAATGTTACTGTAAAGCTGGTAGTACAGAATGTTACCGTAAAGCTAGTAGTACATAATGTTACTGTAAAGCTAGTAGTACATAATGTTACTGTAAAGCTAGTAGTACATAATGTTACTGTAAAGCTAGTAGTACATAATGTTACTGTAAAGCTAGTAGTACATAATGTTACTGTAAAGCTAGTAGTACATAATGTTACTGTAAAGCTTGTAGTACATAATGTTACCGTAAAGCTAGTAGTACAGAATGTTACTGTAAAACTAGCAGTACAGAATGTTACTGTAAAGCTAGTAGTACATAATATTACTGTAAAGCTAGTAGTACAGAATGTTACTGTCCAGATAGTAGTACAGAATGTTACTGTAAAGCTGGTAGTACAGAATGTTACCGTAAAGCTAGTAGTACAGAATGTTACTGTAAAGCTAGTAGTACATAATGTTACTGTAAAGCTAGTAGTACATAATGTTACTGTAAAGCTAGTAGTACAGAATGTTACTGTAAAGCTTGTAGTACATAATGTTACCGTAAAGCTAGTAGTACAGAATGTTACTGTAAAACTAGCAGTACAGAATGTTACTGTAAAGCTAGTAGTACATAATATTACTGTAAAGCTAGTAGTACAGAATGTTACTGTCCAGATAGTAGTACAGAATGTTACTGTAAAGCTGGTAGTACAGAATGTTACCGTAAAGCTAGTAGTACAGAATGTTACTGTAAAGCTAGTAGTACATAATGTTACTGTAAAGCTAGTAGTACAGAATGTTACTGTCCAGATAGTAGTACAGAATGTTACTGTAAAGCTGGTAGTACAGAATGTTACCGTAAAGCTAGTAGTACAGAATGTTACTGTAAAGCTGGTAGTACAGAATGTTACCGTAAAGCTAGTAGTACATAATGTTACTGTAAAGCTAGTAGTACATAATGTTACTGTAAAGCTAGTAGTACATAATGTTACTGTAAAGCTAGTAGTACATAATGTTACTGTAAAGCTAGTAGTACATAATGTTACTGTAAAGCTAGTAGTACATAATGTTACTGTAAAGCTAGTAGTACATAATGTTACTGTAAAGCTAGTAGTACAGAATGTTACTGTAAAGCTAGTAGTACAGAATGTTACTGTAAAGCTAGTAGTACATAATGTTACTGTAAAGCTAGTAGTACATAATGTTACTGTAAAGCTAGTAGTACATAATGTTACTGTAAAGCTAGTAGTACAGAATGTTACTGTAAAGCTAGTAGTACAGAATGTTACTGTAAAGCTAGTAGTACATAATGTTACTGTAAAGCTAGTAGTACATAATGTTACTGTAAAACTAGTAGTACAGAATGTTACTGTAAAGCTAGTAGTACAGAATGTTACTGTAAAACTAGCAGTACATAATGTTACTGTAAAGCTAGTAGTACAGAATATTACTGTAAAGCTAGTAGTACAGAATGTTACTGTAAAGCTGGTAGTACAGAATATTACTGTAAAGCTAGTAGTACATAATGTTACTGTAAAGCTAGTAGTACATAATGTTACTGTAAAGCTAGTAGTACAGAATGTTACTGTAAAGCTAGTAGTACAGAATGTTACCGTAAAGATAGTAGTACATAATGTTACTGTAAAGCTAGTAGTACAGAATGTTACTGTAAAGCTAGTAGTACAGAATATTACCGTAAAGCTAGTAGTACAGAATGTTACTGTAAAACTAGCAGTACACGCGCAGCTGAATCCAGCAGGAAATGAGCGACGTGGTGCGGAAGGAAAGAGAGAGAGAGGATGGGAGAAGGGGTGTCAACCCCCCCACACACATACATGCACAGACACAGACATGCTCACACACACACACATTATGCAGACACAAACACGATGTACACACGATGCACACACACACAGAAACCCATGCAGTTAAAAGGAAAACAGCAAGTCTCTTACCATCTCTCTCTCTCTTCTCTGGTACCTCCTTCTCTAGCTTTTCCCTAGACTGAAGGTCATATAGCTACATACTAACCCAATTCTCTCTCTCCCTCTTTTCTCTCTCTCTCTCTCTCTCTCTCCCCCTCTCTCTCTCTCTCTCTCTCTCTCTCTCTCTCTCTCTCTCTCTCTCTCTCTCTCTCTCTCTCTCTCTCTCTCTCTCTCTCTCTCTCTCTCTCTCTCTCTCTCTCTCTCTCTCTCTCTCTCTCTCTCTCCTCTCTCTCTCTCTTCTCTCTCTCTCTCTCTCTCGCTCTCCTTCTCTCTCTCTCTCTCTCTCTCTCTCTCTCTCTGTCTCTCTCTCTCCCTCCCTCTCTCTCCCCTCCCTCTTTCTCTCTCTCTCTCTCTCTCTCTCTCTCTATTTCCTCTCTCTTCCCCTCCTCTTTCCTCTCTCTCTCCCCTCCTCTTTCCTCTCTCTCTCCCCTCCTCTTTCCTCTCTCTCTCCCCTCCTCTTTCCACTCTCTCTCTCCCCTCCTCTTTCCTCATTCTCTCTATGTTCCCTCCTTTTCCATTGCTCTCTCAGTTGTTAATGTGTCGTCTCCATTACAGAATCAATAGATTTCACATCAGGAATTCATTTAGAACCACACACAGAGAACACACACAGAAAACACACAGAGAACACACACAGAGAACACACAAAGAGAACACACACAGAGAGAACACAGAGAGAGAACACACACAGAGAACACACAAAGAGAACACACACAGAGAGAACACACAGAGAACACACAAAGAGAACACACACAGAGAACACACAACAGTAGCAGAGACTGCTGTGTATATGTCTCCCCTGGTGGTAAGAGTCATTAACTCTAAAACCCCACTGTAACTCCCTTCAGCCATCCAGTTCTACTGCTAGCTACAGCGACTGTAACTCCCTACAGCCTTCCAGTTCTACTGTTAGCTACAGCGACTGTAACTCCCTACAGCCTTCCAGTTCTACTGCTAGCTACAGCGACTGTAACTCCCTACAGCCTTCCAGTTCTACTGCTAGCTACAGCGACTGTAACTCCCTACAGCCTCCAGTTCTACTGCTAGCTACAGCGACTGTAAACCCTACAGCCTTCCAGTTCTACTGTTAGCTACAGCGACTGTAACTCCCTACAGCCTTCCAGTTCTACTGCTAGCTACAGCGACTGTAACTCCCTACAGCCTTCCAGTTCTACTGCTAGCTACAGCGACTGTAACTCCCTACAGCCTTCCAGTTCTACTGCTAGCTACAGCGACTGTAACTCCCTACAGCCTTCCAGTTCTACTGCTAGCTACAGCGACTGTAACTCCCTACAGCCTTCCAGTTCTACTGCTAGCTACAGCGACTGTAAACCCTACAGCCTTCCAGTTCTACTGTTAGCTACAGCGACTGTAACTCCCTACAGCTTCCAGTTCTACTGCTAGCTACAGCGACTGTAACTCCCTACAGCCTTCCAGTTCTACTGCTAGCTACAGCGACTGTAACTCCCTACAGCCTTCCAGTTCTACTGCTAGCTACAGCGACTGTAACTCCCTACAGCCTTCCAGTTCTACTGCTAGCTAGAGCGACTGTAACTCCCTACAGCCTTCCAGTTCTACTGCTAGCTACAGCGACTGTAACTCCCTACAGCCTTCCAGTTCTACTGCTAGCTACAGCGACTGTAACTCCCTACAGCCTTCCAGTTCTACTGCTAGCTACAGCGACTGTAACTCCCTACAGCCTTCCAGTTCTACTGCTAGCTACAGCGACTGTAACTCCTACAGCCTTCCAGTTCTACTGCTAGCTACAGCGACTGTAACTCCCTACAGCCTTCCAGTTCTACTCGTGTAGCTACAGCAGACAGCGACTGTAACTCCCTACAGCCTTCCAGTTCTACTGCTAGTTACCAAGACTGTAACTCCCTACAGCCTTCCAGTTCTACTGGTAGCTACAGCGACTGTAACTCCCTACAGCCTTCCAGTTCTACTGCTAGCTACAGCGACTGTAACTCCCTACAGCCTTCCAGTTCTACTGCTAGCTACAGCGACTGTAACTCCCTACAGCCTTCCAGTTATACTGTTAGTTACCAAGACTGTAACTCCCTACAGCCTTCCAGTTCTACTGCTAGCTACAGCGACTGTAACACCCTACAGCCTTCCTGTTCTACTGCTAGCTACAGTGACTGTAAACCCTACAGCCTTCCAGTTCTACTGCTAGCTACAGCGACTGTAACTCCCTACAGCCTTCCAGTTCTACTGCTAGCTACAGCGACTGTAACTCCCTACAGCCTTCCAGTTCTACTGCTAACTACAGCGACTGTAACTCCCTACAGCCTTCCAGTTCTACTGCTAGCTACAGTGACTGTAACTCCCTACAGCCTTCCAGTTATACTGCTAGTTACCAAGACTGTAACTCCCTACAGCCTTCCAGTTCTACTGCTAGCTACAGCGACTGTAACTCCCTACAGCCTTCCAGTTCTACTGTTAGCTACAGCGACTGTAACTCCCTACAGCCTTCCAGTTCTACTGCTAGCTACAGCGACTGTAACTCCCTACAGCCTTCCAGTTCTACTGTTAGCTACAGCGACTGTAACTCCCTACAGCCTTCCAGTTCTACTGCTAGTTACCAAGACTGTAACTCCCTACAGCCTTCCAGTTCTACTGGTAGCTACAGCGACTGTAACTCCCTACAGCCTTCCAGTTCTACTGCTAGCTACAGCGACTGTAACTCCCTACAGCCTTCCAGTTCTACTGCTAGCTACAGCGACTGTAACTCCCTACAGCCTTCCAGTTCTACTGTTAGTTACCAAGACTGTAACTCCCTACAGGCTTCCAGTTCTACTGCTAGCTACAGCGACTGTAACTCCCTACAGCCTTCCAGTTCTACTGCTAGCTACAGCGACTGTAACTCCCTACAGCCTTCCAGTTCTACTGCTAGCTACAGCGACTGTAACTCCCTACAGCCATCCAGTTCTACTGTTAGTTACCAAGACTGTAACTCCCTACAGCCTTCCAGTTCTACTGCTAGCTACAGCGACTGTAACTCCCTACAGCCTTCCAGTTCTACTGTTAGCTACAGCGACTGTTACTCCCTACAGCCTTCCAGTTCTACTGCTAGCTACAGCGACTGTAACTCCCTACAGCCTTCCAGTTCTACTGCTAGCTACAGCGACTGTAACTCCCTACAGCCTTCCAGTTCTACTGCTAGCTACAGTGACTGTAACTCCCCACAGCCTTCCAGTTCTACTGCTAGCTACAGCGAATGTAACTCCCTACAGCCTTCCAGTTCTACTGCTAGCTACAGCGACTGTAACTCCCTACAGCCTTCCAGTTCTACTGTTAGTTACCAAGACTGTAACTCCCTACAGCCTTCCAGTTCTACTGCTAGCTACAGCGACTGTAACTCCCTACAGCCTTCCAGTTCTACTGCTAGCTACAGCGACTCTAACTCCCCACAGCCTTCCAGTTCTACTGCTAGCTACAGCGACTGTAACTCCCCACAGCCTTCCAGTTCTACTGCTAGCTACAGCGACTGTAACTCCCTACAGCCTTCCAGTTCTACTGCTAGCTACAGCGACTGTAACTCCCTACAGCCTTCCAGTTCTACTGCTAGCTACAGCGACTGTAACTCCCTACAGCCTTCCAGTTCTACTGCTAGCTACAGCGACTGTTACTCCCTACAATCTACCTGTTCTACTGCTAGTTACCAAGACTGTAACTCCCTACAGCCTTCCAGTTCTACTGCTAGCTACAGCGACTGTAACTCCCTACAGCCTTCCAGTTCTACTGCTAGCTACAGCGACTGTAACTCCCTACAGCCTTCCAGTTCTACTGCTAGCTACAGCGACTGTAAACCCTACAGCCTTCCAGTTCTACTGTTAGCTACAGCGACTGTAACTCCCTACAGCCTTCCAGTTCTACTGCTAGCTACAGCGACTGTAACTCCCTACAGCCTTCCAGTTCTACTGCTAGCTACAGCGACTGTAACTCCCTACAGCCTTCCAGTTCTACTGCTAGCTACAGCGACTGTAACTCCCTACAGCCTTCCAGTTCTACTGCTAGCTACAGCGACTGTAACTCCCTACAGCCTTCCAGTTCTACTGCTAGCTACAGCGACTGTAAACCCTACAGCCTTCCAGTTCTACTGTTAGCTACAGCGACTGTAACTCCCTACAGCCTTCCAGTTCTACTGCTAGCTACAGCGACTGTAACTCCCTACAGCCTTCCAGTTCTACTGCTAGCTACAGCGACTGTAACTCCCTACAGCCTTCCAGTTATACTGTTAGTTACCAAGACTGTAACTCCCTACAGCCTTCCAGTTCTACTGCTAGCTACAGCGACTGTAACACCCTACAGCCTTCCTGTTCTACTGCTAGCTACAGTGACTGTAAACCCTACAGCCTTCCAGTTCTACTGCTAGCTACAGCGACTGTAACTCCCTACAGCCTTCCAGTTCTACTGCTAGCTACAGCGACTGTAACTCCCTACAGCCTTCCAGTTCTACTGCTAACTACAGCGACTGTAACTCCCTACAGCCTTCCAGTTCTACTGCTAGCTACAGTGACTGTAACTCCCTACAGCCTTCCAGTTATACTGCTAGTTACCAAGACTGTAACTCCCTACAGCCTTCCAGTTCTACTGCTAGCTACAGCGACTGTAACTCCCTACAGCCTTCCAGTTCTACTGTTAGCTACAGCGACTGTAACTCCCTACAGCCTTCCAGTTCTACTGCTAGCTACAGCGACTGTAACTCCCTACAGCCTTCCAGTTCTACTGTTAGCTACAGCGACTGTAACTCCCTACAGCCTTCCAGTTCTACTGCTAGTTACCAAGACTGTAACTCCCTACAGCCTTCCAGTTCTACTGGTAGCTACAGCGACTGTAACTCCCTACAGCCTTCCAGTTCTACTGCTAGCTACAGCGACTGTAACTCCCTACAGCCTTCCAGTTCTACTGCTAGCTACAGCGACTGTAACTCCCTACAGCCTTCCAGTTCTACTGTTAGTTACCAAGACTGTAACTCCCTACAGGCTTCCAGTTCTACTGCTAGCTACAGCGACTGTAACTCCCTACAGCCTTCCAGTTCTACTGCTAGCTACAGCGACTGTAACTCCCTACAGCCTTCCAGTTCTACTGCTAGCTACAGCGACTGTAACTCCCTACAGCCATCCAGTTCTACTGTTAGTTACCAAGACTGTAACTCCCTACAGCCTTCCAGTTCTACTGCTAGCTACAGCGACTGTAACTCCCTACAGCCTTCCAGTTCTACTGTTAGCTACAGCGACTGTTACTCCCTACAGCCTTCCAGTTCTACTGCTAGCTACAGCGACTGTAACTCCCTACAGCCTTCCAGTTCTACTGCTAGCTACAGCGACTGTAACTCCCTACAGCCTTCCAGTTCTACTGCTAGCTACAGTGACTGTAACTCCCCACAGCCTTCCAGTTCTACTGCTAGCTACAGCGAATGTAACTCCCTACAGCCTTCCAGTTCTACTGCTAGCTACAGCGACTGTAACTCCCTACAGCCTTCCAGTTCTACTGTTAGTTACCAAGACTGTAACTCCCTACAGCCTTCCAGTTCTACTGCTAGCTACAGCGACTGTAACTCCCTACAGCCTTCCAGTTCTACTGCTAGCTACAGCGACTCTAACTCCCCACAGCCTTCCAGTTCTACTGCTAGCTACAGCGACTGTAACTCCCCACAGCCTTCCAGTTCTACTGCTAGCTACAGCGACTGTAACTCCCTACAGCCTTCCAGTTCTACTGCTAGCTACAGCGACTGTAACTCCCTACAGCCTTCCAGTTCTACTGCTAGCTACAGCGACTGTAACTCCCTACAGCCTTCCAGTTCTACTGCTAGCTACAGCGACTGTTACTCCCTACAATCTACCTGTTCTACTGCTAGTTACCAAGACTGTAACTCCCTACAGCCTTCCAGTTCTACTGCTAGCTACAGCGACTGTAACTCCCTACAGCCTTCCAGTTCTACTGCTAGCTACAGCGACTGTAACTCCCTACAGCCTTCCAGTTCTACTGCTAGCTACAGCGACTGTAAACCCTACAGCCTTCCAGTTCTACTGTTAGCTACAGCGACTGTAACTCCCTACAGCCTTCCAGTTCTACTGCTAGCTACAGCGACTGTAACTCCCTACAGCCTTCCAGTTCTACTGCTAGCTACAGCGACTGTAACTCCCTACAGCCTTCCAGTTCTACTGCTAGCTACAGCGACTGTAACTCCCTACAGCCTTCCAGTTCTACTGCTAGCTACAGCGACTGTAACTCCCTACAGCCTTCCAGTTCTACTGCTAGCTACAGCGACTGTAAACCCTACAGCCTTCCAGTTCTACTGTTAGCTACAGCGACTGTAACTCCCTACAGCCTTCCAGTTCTACTGCTAGCTACAGCGACTGTAACTCCCTACAGCCTTCCAGTTCTACTGCTAGCTAGAGCGACTGTAACTCCCTACAGCCTTCCAGTTCTACTGCTAGCTACAGCGACTGTAACTCCCTACAGCCTTCCAGTTCTACTGCTAGCTACAGCGACTGTAACTCCCTACAGCCTTCCAGTTCTACTGCTAGCTACAGCGACTGTAACTCCCTACAGCCTTCCAGTTCTACTGCTAGCTACAGCGACTGTAACTCCCTACAGCCTTCCAGTTCTACTGCTAGCTACAGCGACTGTAACTCCCTACAGCCTTCCAGTTCTACTGTTAGCTACAGCGACTGTAACTCCCTACAGCCTTCCAGTTCTACTGCTAGTTACCAAGACTGTAACTCCCTACAGCCTTCCAGTTCTACTGGTAGCTACAGCGACTGTAACTCCCTACAGCCTTCCAGTTCTACTGCTAGCTACAGCGACTGTAACTCCCTACAGCCTTCCAGTTCTACTGCTAGCTACAGCGACTGTAACTCCCTACAGCCTTCCAGTTCTACTGTTAGTTACCAAGACTGTAACTCCCTACAGCCTTCCAGTTCTACTGCTAGCTACAGCGACTGTAACACCCTACAGCCTTCCTGTTCTACTGCTAGCTACAGTGACTGTAAACCTTACAGCCTTCCAGTTCTACTGCTAGCTACAGCGACTGTAACTCCCTACAGCCTTCCAGTTCTACTGCTAGCTACAGCGACTGTAACTCCCTACAGCCTTCCAGTTCTACTGCTAACTACAGCGACTGTAACTCCCTACAGCCTTCCAGTTCTACTGCTAGCTACAGTGACTGTAACTCCCTACAGCCTTCCAGTTATACTGCTAGTTACCAAGACTGTAACTCCCTACAGCCTTCCAGTTCTACTGCTAGCTACAGCGACTGTAACTCCCTACAGCCTTCCAGTTCTACTGTTAGCTACAGCGACTGTAACTCCCTACAGCCTTCCAGTTCTACTGCTAGCTACAGCGACTGTAACTCCCTACAGCCTTCCAGTTCTACTGTTAGCTACAGCGACTGTAACTCCCTACAGCCTTCCAGTTCTACTGCTAGTTACCAAGACTGTAACTCCCTACAGCCTTCCAGTTCTACTGGTAGCTACAGCGACTGTAACTCCCTACAGCCTTCCAGTTCTACTGCTAGCTACAGCGACTGTAACTCCCTACAGCCTTCCAGTTCTACTGCTAGCTACAGCGACTGTAACTCCCTACAGCCTTCCAGTTCTACTGCTAGTTACCAAGACTGTAACTCCCTACAGCCTTCCAGTTCTACTGGTAGCTACAGCGACTGTAACTCCCTACAGCCTTCCAGTTCTACTGCTAGCTACAGCGACTGTAACTCCCTACAGCCTTCCAGTTCTACTGCTAGCTACAGCGACTGTAACTCCCTACAGCCTTCCAGTTCTACTGTTAGTTACCAAGACTGTAACTCCCTACAGGCTTCCAGTTCTACTGCTAGCTACAGCGACTGTAACTCCCTACAGCCTTCCAGTTCTACTGCTAGCTACAGCGACTGTAACTCCCTACAGCCTTCCAGTTCTACTGCTAGCTACAGCGACTGTAACTCCCTACAGCCATCCAGTTCTACTGTTAGTTACCAAGACTGTAACTCCCTACAGCCTTCCAGTTCTACTGCTAGCTACAGCGACTGTAACTCCCTACAGCCTTCCAGTTCTACTGTTAGCTACAGCGACTGTTACTCCCTACAGCCTTCCAGTTCTACTGCTAGCTACAGCGACTGTAACTCCCTACAGCCTTCCAGTTCTACTGCTAGCTACAGCGACTGTAACTCCCTACAGCCTTCCAGTTCTACTGCTAGCTACAGTGACTGTAACTCCCCACAGCCTTCCAGTTCTACTGCTAGCTACAGCGAATGTAACTCCCTACAGCCTTCCAGTTCTACTGCTAGCTACAGCGACTGTAACTCCCTACAGCCTTCCAGTTCTACTGTTAGTTACCAAGACTGTAACTCCCTACAGCCTTCCAGTTCTACTGCTAGCTACAGCGACTGTAACTCCCTACAGCCTTCCAGTTCTACTGCTAGCTACAGCGACTCTAACTCCCCACAGCCTTCCAGTTCTACTGCTAGCTACAGCGACTGTAACTCCCCACAGCCTTCCAGTTCTACTGCTAGCTACAGCGACTGTAACTCCCTACAGCCTTCCAGTTCTACTGCTAGCTACAGCGACTGTAACTCCCTACAGCCTTCCAGTTCTACTGCTAGCTACAGCGACTGTAACTCCCTACAGCCTTCCAGTTCTACTGCTAGCTACAGCGACTGTTACTCCCTACAATCTACCTGTTCTACTGCTAGTTACCAAGACTGTAACTCCCTACAGCCTTCCAGTTCTACTGCTAGCTACAGCGACTGTAACTCCCTACAGCCTTCCAGTTCTACTGCTAGCTACAGCGACTGTAACTCCCTACAGCCTTCCAGTTCTACTGCTAGCTACAGCGACTGTAACTCCCTACAGCCTTCCAGTTCTACTGCTAGCTACAGCGACTGTAAACCCTACAGCCTTCCAGTTCTACTGTTAGCTACAGCGACTGTAACTCCCTACAGCCTTCCAGTTCTACTGCTAGCTACAGCGACTGTAACTCCCTACAGCCTTCCAGTTCTACTGCTAGCTACAGCGACTGTAACTCCCTACAGCCTTCCAGTTCTACTGCTAGCTACAGCGACTGTAACTCCCTACAGCCTTCCAGTTCTACTGCTAGCTACAGCGACTGTAACTCCCTACAGCCTTCCAGTTCTACTGCTAGCTACAGCGACTGTAAACCCTACAGCCTTCCAGTTCTACTGTTAGCTACAGCGACTGTAACTCCCTACAGCCTTCCAGTTCTACTGCTAGCTACAGCGACTGTAACTCCCTACAGCCTTCCAGTTCTACTGCTAGCTACAGCGACTGTAACTCCCTACAGCCTTCCAGTTCTACTGCTAGCTACAGCGACTGTAACTCCCTACAGCCTTCCAGTTCTACTGCTAGCTAGAGCGACTGTAACTCCCTACAGCCTTCCAGTTCTACTGCTAGCTACAGCGACTGTAACTCCCTACAGCCTTCCAGTTCTACTGCTAGCTACAGCGACTGTAACTCCCTACAGCCTTCCAGTTCTACTGCTAGCTACAGCGACTGTAACTCCCTACAGCCTTCCAGTTCTACTGCTAGCTACAGCGACTGTAACTCCCTACAGCCTTCCAGTTCTACTGCTAGCTACAGCGACTGTAACTCCCTACAGCCTTCCAGTTCTACTGTTAGCTACAGCGACTGTAACTCCCTACAGCCTTCCAGTTCTCTACTGCTAGTTACCAAGACTGTAACTCCCTACAGCCTTCCAGTTCTACTGGTAGCTACAGCGACTGTAACTCCCTACAGCCTTCCAGTTCTACTGCTAGCTACAGCGACTGTAACTCCCTACAGCCTTCCAGTTCTACTGCTAGCTACAGCGACTGTAACTCCCTACAGCCTTCCAGTTCTACTGTTAGTTACCAAGACTGTAACTCCCTACAGCCTTCCAGTTCTACTGCTAGCTACAGCGACTGTAACACCCTACAGCCTTCCTGTTCTACTGCTAGCTACAGTGACTGTAAACCTTACAGCCTTCCAGTTCTACTGCTAGCTACAGCGACTGTAACTCCCTACAGCCTTCCAGTTCTACTGCTAGCTACAGCGACTGTAACTCCCTACAGCCTTCCAGTTCTACTGCTAACTACAGCGACTGTAACTCCCTACAGCCTTCCAGTTCTACTGCTAGCTACAGTGACTGTAACTCCCTACAGCCTTCCAGTTATACTGCTAGTTACCAAGACTGTAACTCCCTACAGCCTTCCAGTTCTACTGCTAGCTACAGCGACTGTAACTCCCTACAGCCTTCCAGTTCTACTGTTAGCTACAGCGACTGTAACTCCCTACAGCCTTCCAGTTCTACTGCTAGCTACAGCGACTGTAACTCCCTACAGCCTTCCAGTTCTACTGTTAGCTACAGCGACTGTAACTCCCTACAGCCTTCCAGTTCTACTGCTAGTTACCAAGACTGTAACTCCCTACAGCCTTCCAGTTCTACTGGTAGCTACAGCGACTGTAACTCCCTACAGCCTTCCAGTTCTACTGCTAGCTACAGCGACTGTAACTCCCTACAGCCTTCCAGTTCTACTGCTAGCTACAGCGACTGTAACTCCCTACAGCCTTCCAGTTCTACTGTTAGTTACCAAGACTGTAACTCCCTACAGGCTTCCAGTTCTACTGCTAGCTACAGCGACTGTAACTCCCTACAGCCTTCCAGTTCTACTGCTAGCTACAGCGACTGTAACTCCCTACAGCCTTCCAGTTCTACTGCTAGCTACAGCGACTGTAACTCCCTACAGCCATCCAGTTCTACTGTTAGTTACCAAGACTGTAACTCCCTACAGCCTTCCAGTTCTACTGCTAGCTACAGCGACTGTAACTCCCTACAGCCTTCCAGTTCTACTGTTAGCTACAGCGACTGTTACTCCCTACAGCCTTCCAGTTCTACTGCTAGCTACAGCGACTGTAACTCCCTACAGCCTTCCAGTTCTACTGCTAGCTACAGCGACTGTAACTCCCTACAGCCTTCCAGTTCTACTGCTAGCTACAGTGACTGTAACTCCCCACAGCCTTCCAGTTCTACTGCTAGCTACAGCGAATGTAACTCCCTACAGCCTTCCAGTTCTACTGCTAGCTACAGCGACTGTAACTCCCTACAGCCTTCCAGTTCTACTGTTAGTTACCAAGACTGTAACTCCCTACAGCCTTCCAGTTCTACTGCTAGCTACAGCGACTGTAACTCCCTACAGCCTTCCAGTTCTACTGCTAGCTACAGCGACTCTAACTCCCCACAGCCTTCCAGTTCTACTGCTAGCTACAGCGACTGTAACTCCCCACAGCCTTCCAGTTCTACTGCTAGCTACAGCGACTGTAACTCCCTACAGCCTTCCAGTTCTACTGCTAGCTACAGCGACTGTAACTCCCTACAGCCTTCCAGTTCTACTGCTAGCTACAGCGACTGTAACTCCCTACAGCCTTCCAGTTCTACTGCTAGCTACAGCGACTGTTACTCCCTACAATCTACCTGTTCTACTGCTAGTTACCAAGACTGTAACTCCCTACAGCCTTCCAGTTCTACTGCTAGTTACAGCGACTGTAACTCCCTACAGCCTTCCAGTTCTACTGCTAGCTACAGCGACTGTAACTCCCCACAGCCTTCCAGTTCTACTGCTAGCTACAGCGACTGTAACTCCCTACAGCCTTCCAGTTCTACTGCTAGCTACAGCGACTGTAACTCCCTACAGCCTTCCAGTTCTACTGCTAGTTACCAAGACTGTAACTCCCTACAGCCTTCCAGTTCTACTGCTAGTTACCAAGACTGTAACTCCCCACAGCCTTCCAGTTCTACTGCTAGCTACAGCGACTGTAACTCCCTACAGCCTTCCAGTTCTACTGCTAGCTACCAAGACTGTAACTCCCTACAGCCTTCCAGTTCTACTGCTAGCTACAGCGACTGTAACTCCCTACAGCCTTCCAGTTCTACTGTTAGCTACAGCGACTGTTACTCCCTACAGCCTTCCAGTTCTACTGCTAGCTACAGCGACTGTAACTCCCTACAGCCTTCCAGTTCTACTGCTAGCTACAGCGACTGTAACTCCCTACAGCCTTCCAGTTCTACTGCTAGCTACAGTGACTGTAACTCCCCACAGCCTTCCAGTTCTACTGCTAGCTACAGCGACTGTAACTCCCTACAGCCTTCCAGTTCTACTGCTAGCTACAGCGACTGTAACTCCCTACAGCCTTCCAGTTCTACTGTTAGTTACCAAGACTGTAACTCCCTACAGCCTTCCAGTTCTACTGCTAGCTACAGCGACTGTAACTCCCTACAGCCTTCCAGTTCTACTGCTAGCTACAGCGACTGTAACTCCCCACAGCCTTCCAGTTCTACTGCTAGCTACAGCGACTGTAACTCCCCACAGCCTTCCAGTTCTACTGCTAGCTACAGCGACTGTAACTCCCTACAGCCTTCCAGTTCTACTGCTAGCTACAGCGACTGTAACTCCCTACAGCCTTCCAGTTCTACTGCTAGCTACAGCGACTGTAACTCCCTACAGCCTTCCAGTTCTACTGCTAGCTACAGCGACTGTTACTCCCTACAATCTACCTGTTCTACTGCTAGTTACCAAGACTGTAACTCCCTACAGCCTTCCAGTTCTACTGCTAGTTACAGCGACTGTAACTCCCTACAGCCTTCCAGTTCTACTGCTAGCTACAGCGACTGTAACTCCCCACAGCCTTCCAGTTCTACTGCTAGCTACAGCGACTGTAACTCCCTACAGCCTTCCAGTTCTACTGCTAGCTACAGCGACTGTAACTCCCTACAGCCTTCCAGTTCTACTGCTAGTTACCAAGACTGTAACTCCCTACAGCCTTCCAGTTCTACTGCTAGTTACCAAGACTGTAACTCCCCACAGCCTTCCAGTTCTACTGCTAGCTATAGCGACTGTAACTCCCTACAGCCTTCCAGTTCTACTGCTAGCTACCAAGACTGTAACTCCCTACAGCCTTCCAGTTCTACTGCTAGCTACAGCGACTGTAACTCCCTACAGCCTTCCAGTTCTACTGCTAGCTACAGCGACTGTAACTTCCTACAGCCTTCCAGTTCTACTGCTAGCTACAGCGACTGTAAACCCTACAGCCTTCCAGTTCTACTGGTAGCTACAGCGATTGTAAACCTTACAGCCTTCCAGTTCTACTGCTAGCTACAAAGACTGTAATTCCCTACAGCCTTCCAGTTCTACTGCTAGCTACAGCGACTGTAACTCCCTACAGCCTTCCAGTTCTACTGCTAGCTACAGGGACTGTAACTCCCTACAGCCTTCCAGTTCTACTGCTAGCTACAGGGACTGTAACTCCCTACAGCCTTCCAGTTCTACTGCTAGCTACAGCGACTGTAACTCCCTACAGCCTTCCAGTTCTACTGTTAGTTACCAAGACTGTAACTCCCTACAGCCTTCCAGTTCTACTGCTAGTTACCAAGACTGTAACTCCCTACAGCCTTCCAGTTCTACTGCTAGTTACCAAGACTGTAACTCCCTACAGCCTTCCAGTTCTACTGCTAGCTACAGCGACTGTAACTCCCTACAGCCTTCCAGTTCTACTGCTAGCTACAGCGACTGTAACTCCCCACAGCCTTCCAGTTCTACTGCTAGCTACAGCGACTGTAACTCCCCACAGCCTTCCAGTTCTACTGCTAGCTACAGCGACTGTAACTCCCCACAGCCTTCCAGTTCTACTGCTAGCTACAGCGACTGTAACTCCCTACAGCCTTCCAGTTCTACTGCTAGCTACAGCGACTGTAACTCCCTACAGCCTTCCAGTTCTACTGCTAGCTACAGCGACTGTAACTCCCTACAGCCTTCCAGTTCTACTGCTAGCTACAGCGACTGTTACTCCCTACAATCTACCTGTTCTACTGCTAGTTACCAAGACTGTAACTCCCTACAGCCTTCCAGTTCTACTGCTAGTTACAGCGACTGTAACTCCCTACAGCCTTCCAGTTCTACTGCTAGCTACAGCGACTGTAACTCCCCACAGCCTTCCAGTTCTACTGCTAGCTACAGCGACTGTAACTCCCTACAGCCTTCCAGTTCTACTGCTAGCTACAGCGACTGTAACTCCCTACAGCCTTCCAGTTCTACTGCTAGTTACCAAGACTGTAACTCCCTACAGCCTTCCAGTTCTACTGCTAGTTACCAAGACTGTAACTCCCCACAGCCTTCCAGTTCTACTGCTAGCTACAGCGACTGTAACTCCCTACAGCCTTCCAGTTCTACTGATAGCTACCAAGACTGTAACTCCCTACAGCCTTCCAGTTCTACTGCTAGCTACAGCGACTGTAACTCCCTACAGCCTTCCAGTTCTACTGCTAGCTACAGCGACTGTAACTTCCTACAGCCTTCCAGTTCTACTGCTAGCTACAGCGACTGTAAACCCTACAGCCTTCCAGTTCTACTGGTAGCTACAGCGATTGTAAACCTTACAGCCTTCCAGTTCTACTGCTAGCTACAAAGACTGTAATTCCCTACAGCCTTCCAGTTCTACTGCTAGCTACAGCGACTGTAACTCCCTACAGCCTTCCAGTTCTACTGCTAGCTACAGGGACTGTAACTCCCTACAGCCTTCCAGTTCTACTGCTAGCTACAGGGACTGTAACTCCCTACAGCCTTCCAGTTCTACTGCTAGCTACAGCGACTGTAACTCCCTACAGCCTTCCAGTTCTACTGTTAGTTACCAAGACTGTAACTCCCTACAGCCTTCCAGTTCTACTGCTAGTTACCAAGACTGTAACTCCCTACAGCCTTCCAGTTCTACTGCTAGTTACCAAGACTGTAACTCCCTACAGCCTTCCAGTTCTACTGCTAGCTACAGCGACTGTAACTCCCTACAGCCTTCCAGTTCTACTGCTAGCTACAGCGACTGTAACTCCCTACAGCCTTCCAGTTCTATTGCTAGCTACAGCGACTGTAACTCCCTACAGCCTTCCAGTTGTACTGCTAGCTACAGCGACTGTAACTTCCTACAGCCTTCCTGTTCTACTGCTAGCTACAGCGACTGTAACTCCCCACAGCCTTCCAGTTCTACTGCTAGCTACAGCGACTGTAACTCCCTACAGCCTTCCAGTTCTACTGCTAGTTACCAAGACTGTAACTCCCTACAGCCTTCCAGTTCTACTGCTAGCTACAGCGACTGTAACTCCCCACAGCCTTCCAGTTCTACTGCTAGCTACAGCGACTGTAACTCCCTAGAGCCTTCCAGTTCTACTGCTAGCTACAGCGACTGTAACTCCCTACAGCCTTCCAGTTCTACTGCTAGCTACAGCGACTGTAACTCCCTACAGCCTTCCAGTTCTACTGCTAGCTACAGCGACTGTTACTCCCTACAATCTTCCTGTTCTACTGCTAGTTACCAAGACTGTAACACCCTACAGCCTTCCAGTTCTACTGCTAGTTACCAAGACTGTAACTCCCTACAGCCTTCCAGTTCTACTGCTAGCTACAGCGACTGTAACTCCCTACAGCCTTCCAGTTCTACTGCTAGCTACAGCGACTGTAACTCCCTACAGCCTTCCAGTTCTACTGCTAGCTACAGCAACTGTAACTCCCTACAGCCTTCCAGTTCTACTGTTAGCTACAGCGACTGTAACTCCCTACAGCCTTCCAGTTCTACTGCTAGCTACAGCGACTGTAACACCCTACAGCCTTCCTGTTCTACTGCTAGCTACAGTGACTGTAAACCCTACAGCCTTCCAGTTCTACTGCTAGCTACAGCGACTGTAACTCCCTACAGCCTTCCAGTTCTACTGCTAGCTACAGCGACTGTAACTCCCTACAGCCTTCCAGTTCTACTGCTAACTACAGCGACTGTAACTCCCTACAGCCTTCCAGTTCTACTGCTAGCTACAGTGACTGTAACTCCCTACAGCCTTCCAGTTCTACTGCTAGTTACCAAGACTGTAACTCCCTACAGCCTTCCAGTTCTACTGGTAGCTACAGCGACTGTAACTCCCTACAGCCTTCCAGTTCTACTGCTAGGTAGAGCGACTGTAACTCCCTACAGCCTTCCAGTTCTACTGCTAGCTACCAAGACTGTAACTCCCTACAGCCTTCCAGTTCTACTGCTAGCTAGAGCGACTGTAACACCCTACAGCCTTCCAGTTCTACTGCTAGTTACCAAGACTGTAACTCCCTACAGCCTTCCAGTTCTACTGCTAGCTACAGCGACTGTAACTCCCTACAGCCTTCCAGTTCTACTGCTAAATACAGCGACTGTAACTCCCTACAGCCTTCCTGTTCTACTGCTAGCTAGAGCGACTGTAACTCCCTACAGCCTTCCAGTTCTACTGCTAGTTACCAAGACTGTAACTCCCTACAGCCTTCCAGTTCTACTGGTAGCTACAGCGACTGTAACTCCCTACAGCCTTCCAGTTCTACTGCTAGCTACAGCGACTGTAACTCCCTACAGCCTTCCAGTTCTACTGCTAGCTACAGCGACTGTAACTCCCTACAGCCTTCCAGTTCTACTGTTAGCTACAGCGACTGTAACTCCCTACAGCCTTCCAGTTCTACTGTTAGCTACAGCGACTGTAAACCCCTACAGCCTTCCAGTTCTACTGCTAACTACAGCGACTGTAACTCCCTACAGCCTTCCAGTTCTACTGCTAGTTACCAAGACTGTAACTCCCTACAGCCTTCCAGTTCTACTGCTAGCTACAGCGACTGTAACTCCCTACAGCCTTCCAGTTCTACTGGTAGCTACAGCGACTGTAACTCCCTACAGCCTTCCAGTTCTACTGCTAGCTAGAGCGACTGTAACTCCCTACAGCCTTCCAGTTCTACTGCTAGCTACAGCGACTGTAACTCCCTACAGCCTTCCAGTTCTACTGCTAGCTACAGCGACTGTAACTCCCTACATTCTTCCAGTTCTACTGCTAGCTACAGCGACTGTAACTCCCTACAGCCTTCCAGTTCTACTGCTAGCTACCAAGACTGTAACTCCCTACAGCCTTCCAGTTCTACTGCTAGCTAGAGCGACTGTAACACCCTACAGCCTTCCAGTTCTACTGCTAGTTACCAAGACTGTAACTCCCTACAGCCTTCCAGTTCTACTGTTAGCTACAGCGACTGTAACTCCCTACATTCTTCCAGTTCTACTGCTAGCTACAGCGACTGTAACTCCCTACAGCCTTCCAGTTCTACTGCTAGCTACAGCGACTGTAACTCCCTACAGCCTTCCAGTTCTACTGCTAGCTACAGCAACTGTAACTCCCTACAGCCTTCCAGTTCTACTGTTAGCTACAGCGACTGTAACTCCCTACAGCCTTCCAGTTCTACTGCTAGCTACAGCGACTGTAACTCCCTACAGCCTTCCAGTTCTACTGCTAGCTACAGCGACTGTAACTCCCTACAGCCTTCCAGTTCTACTGCTAGCTACAGAGACTGTAACTCGCTACAGAGACTGTAACTCCCTACAGCCTTCCAGTTCTACTGCTAGCTACAGCGACTGTAACTCCCTACAGCCTTCCAGTTCCACTGCTAACTACAGCGACTGTAACTCCCTACAGCCTTCCAGTTCTACTGCTAGCTACAGTGACTGTAACTCCCTACAGCCTTCCAGTTCTACTGCTAGTTACCAAGACTGTAACTCCCTACAGCCTTCCAGTTCTACTGCTAGCTACAGCGACTGTAACTCCCTACAGCCTTCCAGTTCTACTGCTAGCTACAGCGACTGTAACTCCCTACAGCCTTCCAGTTCTACTGCTAGCTACAGCGTATGTAACTCCCTACAGCCTTCCAGTTCTACTGCTAGCTACAGCGACTGTAACTCCCTACAGCCTTCCAGTTCTACTGTTAGCTACAGCGACTGTAACTCCCTACAGCCTTCCAGTTCTACTGTTAGCTACAGCGACTGTAACTCCCTACAGCCTTCCAGTTCTACTGCTAACTATAGCGACTGTAACTCCCTACAGCCTTCCAGTTCTACTGCTAGCTACAGTGACTGTAACTCCCTACAGCCTTCCAGTTCTACTGCTAGTTACCAAGACTGTAACTCCCTACAGCCTTCCAGTTCTACTGCTAGCTACAGCGACTGTAACTCCCTACAGCCTTCCAGTTCTACTGCTAGCTAGAGCGACTGTAACTCCCTACAGCCTTCCAGTTCTACTGCTAGTTACCAAGACTGTAACTCCCTACAGCCTTCCAGTTCTACTGTTAGCTACAGCGACTGTAACTCCCTACATTCTTCCAGTTCTACTGCTAGCTACAGCGACTGTAACTCCCTACAGCCTTCCAGTTCTACTGCTAGCTACAGCGACTGTAACTCCCTACAGCCTTCCAGTTCTACTGCTAGCTACAGCAACTGTAACTCCCTACAGCCTTCCAGTTCTACTGTTAGCTACAGCGACTGTAACTCCCTACAGCCTTCCAGTTCTACTGCTAGCTACAGCGACTGTAACTCCCTACAGCCTTCCTGTTCTACTGCTAGCTACAGTGACTGTAAACCCTACAGCCTTCCAGTTCTACTGCTAGCTACAGAGACTGTAACTCCCTACAGCCTTCCAGTTCTACTGCTAGCTACAGCGACTGTAACTCCCTACAGCCTTCCAGTTCTACTGCTAACTACAGCGACTGTAACTCCCTACAGCCTTCCAGTTCTACTGCTAGCTACAGTGACTGTAACTCCCTACAGCCTTCCAGTTCTACTGCTAGTTACCAAGACTGTAACTCCCTACAGCCTTCCAGTTCTACTGCTAGCTACAGCGACTGTAACTCCCTACAGCCTTCCAGTTCTACTGCTAGTTACCAAGACTGTAACTCCCTACAGCCTTCCAGTTCTACTGCTAGTTACCAAGACTGTAACTCCCCACAGCCTTCCAGTTCTACTGCTAGCTACAGCGACTGTAACTCCCTACAGCCTTCCAGTTCTACTGCTAGCTACCAAGACTGTAACTCCCTACAGCCTTCCAGTTCTACTGCTAGCTACAGCGACTGTAACTCCCTACAGCCTTCCAGTTCTACTGCTAGCTACAGCGACTGTAACTTCCTACAGCCTTCCAGTTCTACTGCTAGCTACAGCGACTGTAAACCCTACAGCCTTCCAGTTCTACTGGTAGCTACAGCGATTGTAAACCTTACAGCCTTCCAGTTCTACTGCTAGCTACAAAGACTGTAATTCCCTACAGCCTTCCAGTTCTACTGCTAGCTACAGCGACTGTAACTCCCTACAGCCTTCCAGTTCTACTGCTAGCTACAGGGACTGTAACTCCCTACAGCCTTCCAGTTCTACTGCTAGCTACAGGGACTGTAACTCCCTACAGCCTTCCAGTTCTACTGCTAGCTACAGCGACTGTAACTCCCTACAGCCTTCCAGTTCTACTGCTAGCTAGAGCGACTGTAACTCCCTACAGCCTTCCAGTTCTACTGCTAGTTACCAAGACTGTAACTCCCTACAGCCTTCCAGTTCTACTGTTAGCTACAGCGACTGTAACTCCCTACAGCCTTCCAGTTCTACTGCTAGCTACAGCGACTGTAACTCCCTACAGCCTTCCAGTTCTACTGCTAGCTACAGCGACTGTAACTCCCTACAGCCTTCCAGTTCAACTGCTAGCTACAGCGACTGTAACTCCCTACAGCCTTCCAGTTCTACTGCTAGCTACAGTGACTGTAACTCCCTACAGCCTTCCAGTTCTACTGCTAGCTACAGCGACTGTAACTCCCTACAGCCTTCCAGTTCTACTGCTAGCTACAGCGACTGTAACTCCCTACAGCCTTCCAGTTCTACTGCTAGCTACAGCGACTGTAACTCCCTACAGCCTTCCAGTTCTACTGCTAGCTACAGCAACTGTAACTCCCTACAGCCTTCCAGTTCTACTGCTAGCTACAGCGACTGTAAACCCTACAGCCTTCCAGTTCTACTGCTAGCTACAGCGACTGTAACTCCCTACAGCCTTCCAGTTCTACTGCTAGCTACAGCGACTGTAACTCCCTACAGCCTTCCAGTTCTACTGCTAGCTACAGCGACTGTAACTCCCTACAGCCTTCCTGTTCTACTGCTAGTTACAGCGACTGTAACTCCCTACAGCCTTCCAGTTCTACTGCTAGCTACAGCGACTGTAACTTCCTACAGCCTTCCAGTTCTACTGCTAGTTACCAAGACTGTAAACCCTACAGCCTTCCAGTTCTACTGCTAGTTACCAAGACTGTAACTCCCTACAGCCTTCCAGTTCTACTGTTAGCTACAGCGACTGTAACTCCCTACAGCCTTCCAGTTCTACTGCTAGCTACAGCGACTGTAACTTCCTACAGCCTTCCAGTTCTACTGCTAGTTACCAAGACTGTAAACCCTACAGCCTTCCAGTTCTACTGCTAGTTACCAAGATTGTAACTCCCTACAGCCTTCCAGTTCTACTGTTAGCTACAGCGACTTTAACTCGCTACAGCCTTCCTGTTCTACTTCTACCTCTCTCCCTCCATCCGTCCTCTTCTGCTGTATACCGAATCGGAGGCTGTTGCCATGGTAACTAGCAGGCCTAATAGTTCGGTTGCCAAGCAACTGACATCATCAGCTCAAGAAGCAGAGAGGGAGGGGCTATCCCGGATTTATGATCGTGTGTGTGTTTGTGTGTGTTGCGTGTGTGTGTGTGTGTGTGTGTTTGTGCGTGCGTGTTGCGTGTGTGTGTGTGTGTGTGTGTGTTTGTGCGTGTTGCGTGTGTGTGAAGCACGTGTAAATAAAGAACACACACACACTGGTCCTTTCTGCATGAGACTAAATAGTCTCAATAGGGATGACAGGAACAAATGATGGAAGGAGAGGAGAAGGAGAGGAGAGGAGAGGAGATGGGAGATACAACAGAAGTAGTATCGATCAGAGAGAGAGAGAGAGAGAGAGAGAGAGAGAGAGAGAGAGAGAGAGAGAGAGAGAGAGAGAGAGAGAGAGAGAGAGAGAGAGAGAGAGAGAGAGAGAGAGAGAGAGAGAGAGAGAGAGAGAGAGAGAGAGGAAAACTAGTTTTCTTTTATTCAGATTGAGATAAGATAAGATAGCCAGTCTAATGTTGGACTTAGAGACTTATCAGATCTGTGTCTGTTTGAGGTTGTAGCTATATGTGAATAATATCACCCATGGTTAAACACCTCTGTCCCTTCGTTACACACACACACACATTAAAGTAACACACACACACACCGGTCGAGGTTAGACAAATTACAGCGCTAATCATGTGAAGCCGATTGTGAACCAGAACAAAGACCCTTCAGTCTGAACAGAGCAGCCAGGTGGAAATCGGCCACTAGGGGCAGTAGTGAGCGCTGTTTGGGTTTTGCTAGGGTGCTGTGGACAGGGATGGCAATTGGGCGTAAGCATCTGATTCCAAAGGTTGCAAGTTCAAATCCAGTGAAAGGTTGTTTTTTTAATTTTTTTTAATTTTAAGCCTATCCAAAACCTTAACCATTCGGAGTTAATCCCAAACCTTAACCATTCGGAATTAATCCCAAACCTTAACCATTCGGAGTTAATCCCAAACCTTAACCATTCGGAGTTAATCCCAAACCTTAACCATTCGGAGTTAATCCCAAACCTTAACCATTCGGAGTTAATCCCAAACCTTAACCATTCGGAGTTAATCCCAAACCTTAACCATTCAGAGTTAATGCCAAACCTTAACCATTCGGAGTTAATCCCAAACCTTAACCATTCGGAGTTAATCCCAAACCTTAACCATTCGGAGTTAATCCCAAACCTTAACCATTCGGAGTTAAAATAAATTTAACCTTAAACACTTTGGAGCAACCTAGAATTTTGACATTTGAGAAACATGGATGAACGTCTAATTCTGATGTGAGACTGTGAGAGCTGGTAGGAACAGAGATAACCAACTCTCCTTCAAAATAGGCTGCAGCTACACACAGATAATGTAGTTAGCGTTAGTTAGCAATGACAGCTAAAGTTAGCATCAATAGCTACAGTTATCAGCTCATATGTTAGCTTTATCAGCTGATTAGCGTCTCATTACATAGCATTCACAGCTACACTACTGCCCACCAACTCACACGAGAGAGGACTTAGCATGCAGCGCTAAAGTTAGCTTGCTACAGTTAACTTCTTCAGCTACTGTTAGTATCCTACAGCTATCTTCCAATAGTTAGCTTCCTAAAGTTAGCATCCCAGCTATATCGGCATAGATATTAGCATTAGCATTCACACTGCAGAAGTGAGAATTCCTGATGTGTGTTAGTCTAGCATCTAAAACTCACTACCTCAGCCTCCACATCTCCCCCAGAGTTTCAATCTGACCCCAATCTCTGTGTGTGTGTGTGTGTGTGTGTGTGTAGGAGTGGACAGTCTTGTGGATGAACCTGTTAGTAGCTGGAGGATGAGTAATGCACACACACACCCCACACACCTCACAGATAATTATAACATACTTTTTCTGCTAATCTGCATCCAGTAGAGAGAGAGAGAGAGAGAGATGGCAGCGAGGTGTGGGGTCCACTTGCAAAACAAGATTTCACCCAATGGGACAAACACCCCATTGGAACCCTGCATGCAGAGTTCTGGTAGATTCTCCCACATGTCCAGAGGAAATATACAAACAATGCATGCAGGGCAGAATTAGGCCAATATCCACTAATAATAAAAACTCAAAAAATTGCAATTAAGTTTTGGAAACATCTAAAATACAGTGACCCCCTCTCATATCATTACCAAGCCCTGCAATGCCAAGAGCTGAGCAAAGAAAAGAGTCCCCTCATCCAGCTGGTCCTGGGGCTGAGTTCACAAACCTGTTCTACTAACACACTGAAGCCTCAGGACCAGAACATCCAATCAATCAGAATAAACCAAATTACTACACAGTCAAAACAAAACTACATTACTGATTTGGAAACACAAGCACAAAGCAAAATGCAGTGCTATCTGTCCCTAAATCGAAAGTACACCGTGGCTAACTATTTGACCATGGTTACTGATCAAAACCTTAGAAAAACCTTGACAAAGTACAGGCTCAGTGAGCACTGCCTTGCTGTTGAGAAGGGTAGACACAGGAAAACCTGGCTCCCTGTAGAGGAAAGGCTGTGGAACCACTGCACCACAGCAGAACCTGAGACACAGCTGCATTTCCTGACAAAATGTCAAAAATATAAAACATTTAGAAAGTCATTTCCCCAAATATGAAACCCTTATTCAAGGTTTCAAAGACCTCTCTGATGAGGGTAAGCTCCCCGTCCTGTTGGGGGAGGACGCAGAGAGCTGTGGGTTGGCAGGATAGGCTACCCGTCCTGTTGGGGGAGGACTCAGAGAGCTGTGGGTTGGCAGGATAGGCTACCCGTCCTGTTGGGGGAGGACTCAGGCTCCCCGTCCTGTTGGGGGAGGACTCAGGCTCCCCGTCCTGTTGGGGGAGGACACAGGCTACCCGTCCTGTTGGGGGAGGACTCAGGCTCCCTGTCCTGTTGGGGGAGGACTCAGAGAGCTGTGGGTTGGCAGGATAGGCTACCCGTCCTGTTGGGGGAGGACACAGAGAGCTGTGGGTTGGCAGGATAGGCTACCCGTCCTGTTGGGGGAGGACACAGGGAGCTGTGGGTTGGCAGGATAGGCTACCCGTCCTGTTGGGGGAGGACTCAGGCTCCCCGTCCTGTTGGGGGAGGACGCAGGCTACCCGTCCTGTTGGGGGAGGACTCAGAGAGCTGTGGGTTGGCAGGATAGGCTACCCGTCCTGTTGGGGGAGGACACAGGGAGCTGTGGGTTGGCAGGATAGGCTCCCCGTCCTGTTGGGGGAGGACTCAGGCTCCCCGTCCTGTTGGGGGAGGACGCAGGCTTCCCGTCCAGTTGGGGGAGGACGCAGGCTACCCGTCCTGTTGGGGGAGGACGCAGAGAGCTGTGGGTTGGCAGCGCACTACATTGCTGCCTGCCATAAGATGAGGGACAGTGTCTGACAGACCAACCAACCTGACAGACCAACCAACCTGACAGACCAACCAACCTGACAGACCAACCAGACCAACCACAGCACTACATTGCTAACCCACTCCATTGCTGCCCTAACCCTAACCCACTCCATTGCTGCCCTAACCCTAACCCACTCCATTGCTGCCCTAACCCTAACCCACTCCATTGCTGCCCTAACCCTAACCCACTCCATTGCTGCCCTAACCCTAACCCACTCCATTGCTGCCCTAACCCTAACCCACTCCATTGCTGCCCTAACCCTAACCCACTCCATTGCTGCCCTAACCCTAACCCACTCCATTGCTGCCCTAACCCTAACCCACTCCATTGCTGCCCTAACCCTAACCCACTCCATTGCTGCCCTAACCCTAACCCACTCCATTGCTGCCCTAACCCTAACCCACTCCATTGCTGCCCTAACCCTAACCCACTCCATTGCTGCCCTAACCCTAACCCACTCCATTGCTGCCCTAACCCTAACCCACTCCATTGCTGCCCTAACCCTAACCCACTCCATTGCTGCCCTAACCCTAACCCACTCCATTGCTGCCCTAACCCTAACCCACTCCATTGCTGCCCTAACCCTAACCCAACCCATTGCTGCCCTAACCCTAACCCACTCCATTGCTGCCCTAACCCTAACCCACTCCATTGCTGCCCTAACCCTAACCCAACCCATTGCTGCCTGCCCTGGTTATTGTTGTTACTGTTGTCCCGTTGACAATATTTTTATATATATATTTTTTTGATTATTATTATTTTAATGATGTTAATATTATAAATATTAACTGCACATGTCCTCTATATTGTTATTGTTACAGTTTTTCCCAATTGCTAAAACACAATTTTTCCAACTAGGCTGGTTTTATCAAAATACTTAACACAATTCACAAAACCACACACCCAAACTGCAAAATACCTCATATATCCTGCAAAATGAAGCACTGCAACCAAAACGACATATAGCATTATCAAAATCAAACGTTTGCACGAAATGACACACACTTCATTCAGATTACCAGATTTTTGTCTAACCAACTACACACTGTTGGGTATAATGAAAAGCACTGTCATCTTTAGTACGCTTTGCCATAATACTAAAATAGTTCAAATTGTAGAAAATTATTCAGATTGTTCACATGCACAGAAATATTTGCAGATACACACACATGCTGTTGAAACATTTTATTTTTAATTTTTCACCAAACAAGTCAGTGCAACATATGCACAGCATATATATTTATATTGGACTGACCAAAAATATGCTCACAAAAAACAGTAAACTGAAAAAGAAAATTGCAGAAAAAATATATATATAAAAAAAAAAAAAAAAAAAAAGAGGCAAGAAAAATAATTCGGCAGCATCTTTCCGCACAGTTGGGTCTGGCCACAACGCCTGCCTCGTCCATATCACAGCTGGGTCTGGCCACAACGCCTGCCTCGTCCACATCCCAGCTGGGTCTGGCCACAACGCCTGCCTCGTCCACATCCCAGCTGGGTCTGGCCACAACGCCTGCCTCGTCCACATCCCAGCTGGGTCTGGCCACAACGCCTGCCTCGTCCACATCCCAGCTGGGTCTGGCCACAACGCCTGCCTCGTCCACATCACAGCTGGGTCTGGCCACAACGCCTGCCTCGTCCACATCACAGCTGGGTCTGGCCACAACGCCTGCCTCGTCCACATCCCAGCTGGGTCTGGCCACAACGCCTGCCTCGTCCACATCCCAGCTGGGTCTGGCCACAACGCCTGCCTCGTCCACATCACAGCTGGGTCTGGCCACAACGCCTCGTCCACATCCCAGCTGGGTCTGGCCACAACGCCTGCCTCGTCCACATCACAGCTGGGTCTGGCCACAACGCCTGCCTCGTCCACATCCCAGCTGGGTCTGGCCACAACGCCTGCCTCGTCCACATCCCAGCTGGGTCTGGCCACAACGCCTGCCTCGTCCACATCACAGCTGGGTCTGGCCACAACGCCTCGTCCACATCCCAGCTGGGTCTGGCCACAACGCCTGCCTCGTCCACATCCCAGCTGGGTCTGGCCACAACGCCTGCCTCGTCCACATCCCAGCTGGGTCTGGCCACAACGCCTGCCTCGTCCACATCCCAGCTGGGTCTGGCCACAACGCCTGCCTCGTCCACATCACAGCTGGGTCTGGCCACAACGCCTGCCTCGTCCACATCCCAGCTGGGTCTGGCCACAACGCCTGCCTCGTCCACATCACAGCTGGGTCTGGCCACAACGCCTGCCTCGTCCACATCCCAGCTGGGTCTGGCCACAACGCCTGCCTCGTCCACATCACAGCTGGGTCTGGCCACAACGCCTGCCTCGTCCACATCACAGCTGGGTCTGGCCACAACGCCTGCCTCGTCCACATCCCAGCTGGGTCTGGCCACAACGCCTGCCTCGTCCACATCCCAGCTGGGTCTGGCCACAACGCCTGCCTCGTCCACATCCCAGCTGGGTCTGGCCACAACGCCTGCCTCGTCCACATCACAGCTGGGTCTGGCCACAACGCCTGCCTCGTCCACATCCCAGCTGGGTCTGGCCACAACGCCTGCCTCGTCCACATCACAGCTGGGTCTGGCCACAGCGCCTGCCTCGTCCACATCACAGCTGGGTCTGGCCACAACGCCTGCCTCGTCCACATCCCAGCTGGGTCTGGCCACAACGCCTGCCTCGTCCACATCCCAGCTGGGTCTGGCCACAACGCCTGCCTCGTCCACATCACAGCTGGGTCTGGCCACAACGCCTGCCTCGTCCACATCCCAGCTGGGTCTGGCCACAACGCCTGCCTCGTCCACATCCCAGCTGGGTCTGGCCACAACGCCTGCCTCGTCCACATCACAGCTGGGTCTGGCCACAACGCCTGCCTCGTCCACATCCCAGCTGGGTCTGGCCACAACGCCTGCCTCGTCCACATCCCAGCTGGGTCTGGCCACAACGCCTGCCTCGTCCACATCCCAGCTGGGTCTGGCCACAACGCCTCGTCCACATCACAGCTGGGTCTGGCCACAACGCCTGCCTCGTCCACATCCCAGCTGGGTCTGGCCACAACGCCTGCCTCGTCCACACCACAGGCAATATCTTCCCTTGCCAGACATCGAGGGAAGAAGCGCCTTGAGTGCCTTATCCATCCCTGAATCACACCCACATCAATCTCATCACATGCCTCTTCCATAGCCTGCACAAGAGGCATGCGCACAAAGGGCTGCCGGTCGTATACCTTCCACCGCCATGCCGAAAATAACTATTCTACGGGGTTCAGAAATGGTGAGTATGGTGGGAGGTATTGCACGATAAATGGTGGGTGGTCAGCAAACCAGTTTTGGACTGGGGGCTGCACGATGAAAGCTCACGTTGTCCCATACTACAACGTACCGGGTTCTCTGATAGGTCTGCATCATTCACACGCTCTGGTGGTGTGAGAATGTTGTGGAGTCTATCCAGAAATGTGAGAATATGGGCTGTGTTGTATGGTCCAAGGTTGGCATGACGGTGGAGGACACCATGCGTATTGGAGATGGCAGCGCACATTGTGATGTTCCCACCACGTTGGCCAGGAACATCTATAATGGCTCCGTGGCCAATGACGTTTCTCCCCCCTTCTTCTGGTCTTTGCTAGGTTGAACCCAGCCTCATCTATAAAGATGAACTCATGTGGGATTGCATGAGCATCCATTTCCAGTACTCCCTGAAAACAAAGAACAAAAGCAGTCAATATGGTGTTATCCAGTACACTGGGAAACAATGTTGCGTGTAGTGTCCTGCAGTCAATATGGTGTTATCCAGTACACTGGGAAACAATGTTGCGTGTAGTGTACTGCAGTCAATATTGTACTTACATCCACATATGCTCGTCTGACCTCTTTGTTTCTTTGAGAGTTTCTCTCAAACGGCACCTTATAAAGTTGTTTCATTCTGATTTGGTTTCGCGTGAGAATGCGAGCCGATGTAGACAGACTGACTCGTTGAATGTTGTTGAATATGGTGTTGTCTTGGATGATGTGGCTTTGAATTTCTCGTAATCTGATTTCATTATTTTCCAAAACCAAGTTTACAAATGGCAGCTTCCTGTACCCCGGTGAACATTTGGCCCCTTCCTCCACCATGGTTGCGTCTCTCAGTCCTTTAGAAAAACTGAAAAACTAAAATACAGGACTTGGACAATGCAGCCTAAAGATATTTCCCCCACAGTAGAGGAAATTGTACAGGAAACTTGTGCAGTTAGTGTATGACATCAGCCATTCATGAAGTAAACAGGTGTCACCCAACTGATACACTATGACATGGGGTGTCCTACATAGTGTGAAAGAAATGTTGGTTACATACCTGGACTCCAGTCTAAATGTCCGGATGACACAGGCGACAGTAAAACGGCTCAAGTTGGGCTGCACTCTCTGTCCAGCCTCTCGCATTGTCGGCCCATGGTTGATGACATGATCAACTAAGGTTGCTCTGATTTCATTTGAAAGTTGTTGTCTT
The DNA here is from genome assembly GCF_964263955.1 of Coregonus lavaretus. Lineage (NCBI taxonomy): Eukaryota > Metazoa > Chordata > Actinopteri > Salmoniformes > Salmonidae > Coregonus > Coregonus lavaretus. The sequence goes on along the minus strand of NW_028160395.1, from coordinate 4,417 downwards.
CTTTGGCCATGAACTCCTCTACCAGCTCTACCCCTACCTCTCACTCTTCCTCCCCCTCGCATTCTCATCCTCCCTCTTCCTCTTCCTCTCTCTGCAACGTCTTCCATCGTTGTTGTAAAACAAAAGGTGCTCACCTGTGGTCTTTTCATAGTGCTTACTTCCTGATTGAAGTGGTAACAATTAACCATTGAGGTGGTTGACCAGGTGGCACATGTATTGGCCAATTAGCTCATGTAGTGTCATTTTGAATGGCAGTGTTTTGAAATGGCAAACATGTGACTTTATGTCAGATTGTTGTGTCTTATGCAGAGAACCGTGTGCAGTGCATTTAAAAAGTGCCATTTTGAATTGCAAAATGTGTGTAAAGCAGAAAATGTGTTTAGACTTTTGGAGACTTGAGAAGAGGTTTTGCTCTCTGTGTGTCAGTTTAAATAATTGTGCTGTGCATGTCATTTTAGTGTGTTAGCAATTTGAAAAAACTGTTAATGGTTATTTTGACCCTTGGTTATTGTTGTTACTGTTGTCAATATTGATTGTGTGTGTGTGTGTGTGTGTGTGTGTGTGTGTGTGTGTGTGTGTGTGTGTGTGTGTGTGTGTGTGTGTGTGTGTGTGTGTGTGTGTGTGTGTGTGTGTGTGTGTTTGAGAGAGATCACAGCATAAGACAGAGTTGGAGCCCAAATATAGTCTTTCTATTTTTACCTCTCAGTGAAGTAGAATTATTTCAATATGTTCTCCTTCAACTCTCTCTCTCTCCCTCTCTCTCTCGCTCTCCCTTTCTCCCTCTTCTCCCTCTCTACCTCTCTCCCTCCCTCTCTCCCTCTCTCTCTCTCAATTCAATTTCAATTTCAATTTAAGGGCTTTATTGGCATGGGAAACGTATGTTAACATTGCCAAAGCAAGTGAAGTAGATGGTAAACAAAAGTGAAATAAACAATAAAAATGAACAGTAAACATTACACTCAGACGTTCCAAAAGAATAAAGACGTTTCAGATGACACACTCATCCATCTCCCTCATCTTAAACATTTAGTAATGACAGAATGCATTTAAAACGTCTCGAACAGTTTAACTCTTGTAAGACTTAAAGGGACAATCAGAAGTTGCTACATCAATTTTTGTACTTATAAATTAATGATACTCTATTTACGTATTGATTGTTGAAGAATATAAATCATAATAATAATAATATGCCATTTAGCAGACGCTTTTATCCAAAGCGACTTACAGTCATGTGTGCATACATTTTTACGTATGGGTGGTCCCGGGGATCGAACCCACTACCTTGGCGTTACAAGCGCCGTGCTCTACCAATTGAGCTACAGAGGACCAATGTTTGTAAACAAATTAAATGTAAACAAAGACTATATAGCCTCAAAACATGGTTAAAACTAGAGGTGTGCTGAGTAGTTGCCGAGTATCCTAACGAAGATGGGCAATTTTCTGGATATGATTCTGATCAGAGTCCTCTTTGTAATTATCCGTGATTGAAGTGCCAGCACGCATCTTTCTCATATCAGTCCGTCAAGTGAGGTGCCATGTGGTCTAAATAACTCAACTGGCTGTTTGCCCTAACCCTAACCCTAACCCTAACCCTAACCCTAACCCTAACCCTAACCCTAGCTAGCTCTGTAAAGAGAAGGGTGAAGCTGTATTTCTCTGGCCACACACACACACACACACACACACACACACACACACACACATACACACACACACACACACACACACACACACACACACACACACACACACACACACACACAGACACAGACACAGACACAGACACAGACACACACACACAGAGACACACACACACACACACACACACACAGACACACACACACACACACACACACAGAGACACACACACACACACACACAGACACACACACACACACAGCCACACACACACACACACATTTCAGTTTTTTCCGATCACGAGTATCATCCGATCAGATCCAACTATCAACTGTCAATTTACTGATAAGATTATGGTCATGTCAGCACACCCCTAGTTAAAACTATAGTGTTGATATCATGGATCATGTCAGCACACCCCTAGTTAAAACTAGTGTTGATATCATGGATCATGTCAGCACACCCCTAGTTAAAACTATAGTGTTGATATCATGGATCATGTCAGCACACCCCTAGTTAAAACTATAGTGTTGATATCATGGATCATGTCAGCACACCCCTAGTTAAAACTATAGTGTTGATATCATGGATCATGTCAGCACACCCCTAGTTAAAACTATAGTGTTGATATCATGGATCATGTCAGCACACCCCTAGTTAAAACTATAGTGTTGATATCATGGATCATGTCAGCACACCCCTAGTTAAAACTATAGTGTTGATATCATGGATCAAGGGTCAGTCCTTGCATCCATAGCACTGTTTATGAATGTATGAGTGGTTATATTTCTCCAGACCCATCCCTCAGCTTTTTACCGAAACAGGGGTTTGGAGAAAGCTTTGTTATTGTTTCAACTGCTGATTTGCGCTTTAGTAAAATTATTTTCTCATAGGTGGGAAAAAAGGTGCTTGTGCATTAATAAGCATGAATAAGCATGAATAAGCATTAATAAGCATTAATAAGCATTAATAATAAATAATAATAATTAATAATAATTAATAAGCACTCATAATCATTAATAATCATTAATAAGCATCAATAAGAATTAATAATCATTAATAATCATTAATAATCATTAATAGGCATTAATCTGTAGCTCAGCTGGTAGAGCACGGCGCTTGTAACGCCAAGGTAGTGGGTTCGATCCCCGGGACCACCCATACACAAAAATGTATGCACGCATGACTGTAAGTCGCTTTGGATAAAAGCGTCTGCTAAATGGCATATTATTATATTATTTTATTATTATAATAATCATTAATAATCATGAATAAGCATTAATGGTCATTAATAAGCATTAATAAGCATGAATAATCGTTAATAAGCATTAATAATCATTAATAAGCATGAATAAGCATGAATAAGCACACGAAAGACAGCAACGTAGAATAAGAAAGACGGAACTTCTAAAAGCATATTTCACTCCATAGCCTGCTGAATTTGCAAGTTAACTTTTCATCCATTTTCATTTCGGCACAAATAGAAATGTGGCACTGACTCGCCCATGGATTGATGTTTCAGTATTGTCTGAAAGAGTTCGGCGTTCCACTAACCTTGTGCGACATGAACGTACAGTTACAAGATTAGCTCGAGCAGGCTCGAGTAAGCGGCAGATGCATGATCAATATCCATCTTCGTAGTACGGATATAGCCTGAGCTGGAATGTGAAGCTAACTGAAGCTGGCTAGCTTTATAAAAGCCTGAGTAGATCTAGCTTGCTTCTTAGCATTCCCCACAGGAGAGCAAATATTCCGGACAGAGACACCCAAAGCTAGGCTGACTCAAAGCTAGGCTGACTCAAAGCTAGGCTGACTCAAAGCTAGGCTGACTCAAAGCTAGGCTAACTCAAAGCTAGGCTGACTCAAAGCTAGGCTAACTCAAAGCTAGGCTGACTCAAAGCTAGGCTAACTCAAAGCTAGGCTGACTCAAAGCTAGGCTAACTCAAAGCTAGGCTGACTCAAAGCTAGGCTGACTCAAAGCTAGGCTAACTCAAAGCTAGGCTGACTCAAAGCTAGGCTAACTCAAAGCTAGGCTAACTCAAAGCTAGGCTGACTCAAAGCTAGGCTAACTCAAAGCTAGGCTGACTCAAAGCTAGGCTAACTCAAAGCTAGGCTAACTCAAAGCTAGGCTAACTCAAAGCTAGGCTGACTCAAAGAAAGGCTAACTCAAAGCTAGGCTGACTCAAAGCTAGGCTAACTCAAAGCTAGGCTAACTCAAAGCTAGGCTGACTCAAAGCTAGGCTGACTCAAAGTTAGGCTGACTCAAAGCTAGGCTGACTCAAAGCTAGGCTGACTCAAAGCTAGGCTAACTCAAAGCTAGGCTAACTCAAAGCTAGGCTAACTCAAAGCTAGGCTGACTCAAAGAAAGGCCAACACACAAAGATAGCTCATTGAAAATGTATGGAAATCTTACAGAATTAGGACGAGAACTGATAGTTGAAGAACTGGAGAAACCCCAAAATCACAGTTGGTCTTTGCCACAGCAGTGGCTTCCAACTACTACAGATGAGATGTTGGGCATCACCAACACAGGAATATGGAATAGGACACGTGTCTCTCTCAAACTCACTTACACACACGCACGCACACACACACACACACACGCACGCACGCACACACACACACACACACCGCTCGCATACATCACACACACACACACACACCGCTCGCATACATCACAATAACACGAACGCATCTCTCTCATATACACACACACGTGTCTCTCACTCTCTCTCTCTCACACACACACACACACACGCGCACGCACACAGACAGACAG